>NC_092242.1:36286758-36345847 GCF_036320965.1 Panulirus ornatus
GGGAGACAGCGACAAAGTATAAAAAAAAAAAAAAAAAAAAAAAGACACACACATATACACACATGCACACAATTCACACTGTCTGCCCCTACTCCCCCCTACCGTCACCCCGCCACACACGGAATAATATCCCCCTCCCCCATCATGTGCGCGATGCAGCGTCAGGAAAAGACAAAAAAGGCCTCATTCTCTCACAGTCAGTCTCCAGCTGTCATGCAATAATGAACGAAACCACAGCACCCTTTCCACATCCAGGCCCCACAGAACTCTCCGTGGTTTGCACCAAACGCTTCACATGCCCTGATTCAATCCATTGACAGCACGTCGACCCCGGTATACCACATCGATCCAATTCACTCTATTCCTTGCCCGCCTTTCACCCTTCTGCATGTTCAGGCCCAGATCACTCAAAATCTTTTTCACTCCATCTTTCAACCTCCAATGTGGTCTCCCACTTCTAATCGTTCCCTACACCTCCGACACATATATCCTCTGTGTCAATCTTTCCCCACTTTTTCTCTCCATGTGCCCAAACCACTTCAAAACACCCTCTTCTGCTCTCTCAACCACGCTCATTTTATTTCCACACATCTCTCTCACCCTTACATTACTTACTCGATCAAACCACCTCACACCAAACATTGTCCTCAAACATCTCATTTCCAGCACATCCACCCTCCAGCGCACAACTCTATCCATAGCCCACGCCTCGCAACCATACAACATTGTTGGAACCACTATTCCTTCAAACATACCCATTTTTGCTTTCCGAGATAATGTTATCGAATTCCACATATTCTTCAAGGCTCCCAAGATTTTCGCCCCCTCCCCCACCCTGTGATTCACTTCTGCCTCCATGGTTCCATCCGCTGCCAGATCCATTCCCAGATATCTAAAACACTTTACTTCCTCCAGTTTTTCTCCATTCAAACTTATCTGCCAATTGACTTGACCCTCAACCCTACTGTACCTAATAACCTTTCTCTTATTCACATTTACTCTTAACTTTCTTCTTTCACACACTTTACCAAACTCAGTCACCAGCTTCTGCAGTTTCAGACATGAATCAGCCACCAGCGCTGTATCATCAGCGAATAACAAGTGACTCACTTCCCAAGCTCTCTCATACACAACAGACTTCATACTTGCCCCTCTTTACAAAACTCTTGCATTCACCTCCCTAACAACCCCATCCATAAACAAATTAAACAAACGTGGACACATCACACACCCCTGCCGCGAACCTACATTCACTGAGAACCAATCACTTTCCTCTCTTCCTACACGTACACATGCCTTACATCCTCGATAAAGACTTTTCACGGCTTCTGACAACTTGCCCACCACACCATATATTCTTAGTACCTTCCACAGAGCATCTCTATCAACTCTATCATATGCCTTCTCCAGATCCATAAATGCTACATACAAAACCATTTGCTTTTCTAAGCATTTTTCACATACATTCTTCAAAGCAAACACCTGATCCACACATCCTCTACCACTTCTGAAACCACACTGCTCTTCCCAAATCTGATGCTCTGTACATGCCTTCACCCTCTCAATCAATACCCTCCCATATAATCTACCAGGAATACTCAACAAACTTATACCTCTGTAATTTGAGCAATCACTCTTATCCCCTTAGCCTTTGTACAACGGCACTATACAGGCATTCCGCCAATCCTGAGGCACCTCACCATGAATCATACATATATTAAATAACCTTACCAACCAGTCAACGATACAGTCACCCCCTTTTTTAATAAATTCCACTGCAATACCATCGAAACCTGCTGCCTTGCCGGCTTTCATCTTCCACAAAGCTTTTACTATCTCTTCTCTGTTTACCAAATCATTTTCCATAACCCTCTCACTTTGCACACCATCTCGACAAAAACACCCTTTATCTGCCACTCTATCATGAAACACATTCAACAAACCTTCAAAATACTCACTCCATCTCCTTCTCACATTACCACTACTTGTTATCACATCCCCATTAGCCCCCTTCACTAAAGTTCCCATTTGCTCCCTTGTCTTACGCACCTTATTCACCTCCTTCCAAAACATCTTTTTATTCTCCCTAAGATTTAATGATACTCTCTCACCTCAACTCTCATTTGCCCTCTTTTTCACTTCTTGCACCTTTCTCTCGACCTCCTGTCTCTTTCTTTTATACATCTCCCACTCATTTGCATTTTTTCCCCGCAAAAATCGTCCAAATGCCACTCTCTTCTCTTTCACTAATAATCTTACTTCTTCATCCCACCACTCACTACTCTTTCTAATCAACTCACCTTCCACGCTTCTCATGCCACAAGCATCTTTTGCGCAATCCATCACTGCTTCCCTTAATACATCCCATTCCTCCCCCACTCCCCTTACCTCCTTTGTTCTCACCTTTTTCCATTCTGTACTCAGTCTCTCCTGGTACTTCCTCACACAAGTCTCCTTCCCAAGCTCACTTACTCTCACCTGCCTTTTCATCCCAACATTCTCTCTTCTTTTCTGAAAACCCATACAAATCTTCACCTTAGCCTCCACAAGATAATGATCAGACATCCCTCCAGTTGCACCTCTCAGCACATTAACATCCAAAAGTCTCTCTTTCGCGCGCCCGTCAATTAACACTTAATTCAATAACGCTCTCTGGCCATCTCTCCTACTTACATACGTATACTTATGTATATCTCGCTTTTTAAACCAGGTATTCCCAATCACCAATCTTTTTTCAGCACATAAATCTACAGGCTCTTCACCATTTCCATTTACAACACTGAACACCCCACATATACCAATTATTCCCTCAACTGCCACATTACTCACCTTTGCATTCAAATCACCCATCACTATATATACATATATATATAAATGTGTTTTTCTGTGTGTGTGTGTATTTCAACTTTCCGAAAGGTAAAACAAAGGAAGGAGTCATAAGGGGAGTGCTCCTCATCCTGGAAGATTCATATTGAGATGTCTAAATGTGTGTGAATGTAACCAAGATGAGAAAAAAGGAGAGATAAATAGTATCTTTGAGGAAGGGATGCTGGATATCTTGAATCTGAGTGAAACAAAGGTCAGGGTTGAAGAGGAAGAGTGGTTTGGGAATGTCTTGGGAGTAAAGTCAGGGGTTGGTGATAGGACAAGAACAAAGAAAGGGGTAGCACTAATCCTGAAACAGTTGTGGAAGTATGTGATAGAGTGTAAGAAAGTAAACTCTAGATTGATATGGGTGAGATTGAAAGTGGATGGAGAAAGAAGGGTAATTATTAGTGAATGCCACATCTACCCTCCTCCGCACAACTCTATCTATATCCCACGCCTCGCAACAATAAAACATTGTTGGAACCACTATTCCTTCAAACATACCCATTTTTGCTTTCGAAGATAACGTTCTCGACTTCCACACATTCTTTAACTTTCCCTAAACTTTCGCCCCCTCCACTCAACCAATGGTTCACTTTCGCTTCCTTGGTTTCATCCGCTGCCAAATCAACTCCCAGATATCTAAAAGACTTCACTTCCTCCAGTTTCTCTTCATTAAAACTTACCTCCCAGTTGACTTGTCCCTCAACCCTAATGTACTTATTAACCTTGCTCTTATTCACATTTACTCTCAACTTTCTTCTTTCACACACTTTACCAAACTAAGTCCCCAGCTTCTGCAGTTTCTCACACGAATCAGCATCCAGCGCTGTATCATAAGCGAAACACACCTGACTCACTTCCCAAGCTCTCTCATCCACAACAGATTGCATAATTGCCCCTCTTTCCAAAACTCTTGCATTCACCTTCCTAAATACCCCATCCATAAAAAATTAAACAACCATGGAAGACGTAACGCAACCCTGTCGTAAACCAACATTCACTGAGGTCCAATCACTTTCCTCTCTTTCTACACGTACATATGACTTACGTCCTCGATAAAAACTTTTCACTGCTTATAGCAACTTACCTACCACACTATATATTCTTAATACATTCCGGAGAGCATCTCTATCAACTCTATCAAATGTCTTCTCTAGATCCATAAATGCTACGTACAAATCCATTTGTTTTTCTAAATTATTGTCACATGCATTCTTCAAAGCAAACACCTAATCCACACATCCTCTACCACTTCTTAAACCACACTGCTCTTCCCCAATCTAATGTTCTGTACATGCCTTCACCCTCTCGGTTAATACCCTCCCATATAATTTTCCAGGAATACGCAACAAAATTATACCTCTGTAATATGATCACTCACCTTTATCCCCTTTGCCTTCGTACAATAGCACTATACATGCATTCTTCCAAACCCTTAGTCATACATACATTGAATATTCTAATCAGCCAGTCAACAAAACACTCACCCCCTTTTTTAATAATTTCCACTGCAATACTATCCAAAGCTACTGCCTTGCCAGCTTTCATCTTCCGCAAAGCTTTTCTCTCTTCTCTGTTTGCCAAATTATTCTTCTTAACCCTCTTTCTTTGCACACAACCTCGACCAAAACACCCTATATCTGCCACTCTATCAACCACAAACCTTCAAAATACTCACTCCATCTCCTTCTCACATCACCACGTCTTGTTATTACCTCCCCATTAGCTCCCTTCAACGATATTCCCATTTGTTCTCTTGTCTTCCTCAATTTCTTTACTTAATTCCAAAACATCTTTATACTCTCCCTAAAATTTAATGATACACTCCAACCCCAACTGTCATATGCCCTCTATTTCACCTCTTGCACCATTCTTTTGACTTCCCTCCTCTTCCTTTTATACATATCCCAGTTATTTGCATCATTTCCCTGCAAAAATCGTCCAAATGCCTCCCTCTTCTGTCACTGATAATCATACTTCTACATACCCCCACTCACTACCCTTTCTAATCTGCCACCCTCCCATCCTTCTCATGCCACAAGCACCTTTTGCGCAAGCCATCACTGCTTCCCTAAATACATCCCATTTCTCCCCCACTCCCCTTACCTCCTTTGTTCTCACCTTTTTCAATTTTGTGCTCAGTCTCTCCTGGTACTTCCTCAAACAAGTCTCCTTCCCAAGCTCACTTATTCACACCAATCTCTGCACCCAAACATTCTCTCTTCTTTTCTGAAAACCTCTACAAAGCTTCACCTTCGCCTCCACAAGATAATGATCAGACATCCCTCCAATTGCAACTATCAGCTCCTTAACATCAAAAAGTCTCCCTAACAATTAACACGTAATCCAATAAATCTCTCTGGCCATCTCTCCTACTTACATACGTATACTTATGCATATCTCTCTTTTCAAACGAGCTATTTCCAATCACCGGTCCTTTTTCAGCACAAATATATACAAGCTCTTCACCATTTCCATTTACAACACTGAACACCCTTATGTACACCGATTATTCCCTCAACTGCCACATTACTCACCTTTGTATTCAAATCACCGATCACTATAACACGGTGTCGGGCATCAAATCTACTAAAACACTCATTCAGCTACTCCCAAAACACTTGTCCCTTATGATCATTCTTCTCATGCCCAGGTGCATATGCACTAATAATCACCCATCTCTCTCCATCCACATTCAGTTTTGCCCATATCAATCTATAGTTTACTTTCTTACACTCTGTCACATACTCCCACCACTCCTGTTACGGGAGTAGTGCTACTCCTTCCCTTGCTCTTGTCCTCTCACTAACCCCTGACTTTACTCCCAAGACATTCCCAAACCACTATTGATCTTTTCCCTTGAACTTTGTTTCAGAGCCAAAGACTCCAGGTTCCTTCCTCAAACATACTACGTATCACTCCTTTTTCTTATCTTGATTACATCCACACACATTTAGACACCCCAATCTGAGCCTTCGAGGAGGATAAGCACTCCCCGCGTGACTCCCTCTTCTGTTTCCCCTTTTAGAAAGTTAAAATACAAAGAGGGGAGGGTTTCCATTCTTCCGTTCCCATCCCCTCTAGTCGCCTTGTACGGCACGTGAGGAATGCGCGGGAAGTATTCTTTCTCCTCTATCCCCACGTATCTATATATATATATATATATATATATATATATATATATATATATATATATATATATATATATATATATATATATATATTTTTTTTTTTTTTTCTCGCTGTCTCCCGCGTTTGCGAGGTAGCGCAAGGAAACAGACGAGAGAAAAGGCCCAACCCACCCCCATACACATGTATATACATACGTCCACACACGCAAAATATACATACCTACACAGCTTTCCATGGTTTACCCCAGACGCTTCACATGCCCCGATTCAATCCACTGACAGCACGCAAACCTCGGTATACCACATCGCTCCACTTCACTCTATTCCTTGCCCTCCTTTCACCCTCCTGCATGTTCAGGCCCCGATCACACAAAATCTTTTTCACTCCATCTTTCCACCTCCAATTTGGTCTCCCTCTTCTCCTCGTTCCCTCCACCTCCGACACATATATCCTCTTGGTCAATCTTTCCTCACTCATTCTCTCCATGTGCCCAAACCATTTCAAAACACCCTCTTCTGCTCTCTCAACCACGCTCTTTTTATTTCCACACATCTCTCTTACCCTTACGTTACTTACTCGGTCAAACCACCTCACACCACACATTGTCCTCAAACATCTCATTTCCAGCACATCCATCCTCCTGCGCACAACTCTATTCATAGCCCACGCCTCGCAACCATACAACATTGTTGGAACCACTATTCCTTCAAACATACCCATTTTTGCTTTCCGAGATAATGTTCTCGACTTCCACACATTCTTCAAGGCTCCCAGAATTTTCGCCCCCTCCCCCACCCTATGATCCACTTCCGCTTCCATGGTTCCATCCGCTGCCAGATCCACTCCCAGATATCTAAAACACTTCACTTCCTCCAGTTCTTCTCCATTCAAACTCACCTCCCTATTGACTTGACACTCAACCCTACTGTACCTGATAACCTTGCTCTTATTCACATTTACTCTTAACTTTCTTCTTTCACACACTTTACCAAACTCAGTCACCAGCTTCTGCAGTTTCTCACATGAATCAGCCACCAGCGCTGTATCATCAGCGAACAACAACTGACTCACTTCCCAAGCTCTCTCATCCCCAACAGACTTCATACTTGCCCCTCTTTCCAAAACTCTTGTATTCACCTCCCTAACAACCCCATCCATAAACAAATCAAACAACCATGGAGACATCACACACCCCTGCCGCAAACCTACATTCACTGAGAACCAATCACTTTCCTCTCTTCCTACACGTACACATGCCTTACATCCTCGATAAAAACTTTTCACTGCTTCTAACAACTTGCCTCCCACACCATATACTCTTAATACCTTCCACAGACCATCTCTATCTACTCTATCATATGCCTTCTCCAGATCCATAAATGCTACATACAAATCCATTTGCTTTTCTAAGTATTTCTCACATACATTCTTCAAAGCAAACACCTGATCCACACATCCTCTACCACTTCTGAAACCATACTGCTCTTCCCCAATCTGATGCTCTGTACATGCTTTCACCCTCTCAATCAATACCCTCCCATATAATTTACCAGGAATACTCAACAAACTTATACCTCTGTAATTTGAGCACTCACTCTTATCCCCTTTGCCTTTGTATATATATATATATATATATACATATATATATATATATATATATATATATATATATGTATATATATATATATATATATATATATATATATATATATATATATATATATATATATATATATATATATATATATATATATATATATATATATATATGTATATATGGAGGTTTGTATGTTCTATGAAGGTGCGCGTTCATATGCACTTTATTCGTATTCATATACCTCCGCGTTGTACAGTTAGGTTTGGTAAAACGCTATCAGCTGGCTATGTGCGTCTGTTCGGAAACAACCAAGTATAGACCCCGTTGCTCACCATTGTGAGACGAAGGGTATTCGAGTACTCAGCATTTCGAATAGTTGTATCCTATCATACAGTCCCATAGCCTAGCGGTTAGCATGCCTGCCTCTTGCACAGGGGTCCCAGGTTCGATACTGGCTGTTGGAGGTTTGTATGTTCTATGAAGGTGCGGGTTCATATGCACTTTATTCGTATTCATATACCTCCGCGTTGTACAGTTAGGTTCGGTAAAACGCTATCAGCTGGCTATGTGCGTCTGTTCGGAAACAACCAAGTATAGACCCCGTTGCTCACCTATGTGAGACGAAGGGTATTCGAGTACTCAGTATTTCGAATAATTGTTTCCTATTATACAGTCGCATAGCCTAGCGGTTAGCATGCCTGCCTCTTGCACAGTGGTCCCAGGTTCGATCCTGGCTGTTGGAGGTTTGTATGATTATCATATATATATGTATATATATATATATATATATATATATATATATATATATATATATATATACATTATCCCTGGGGATAGGGGAGAAAGAATACTACTCACGTATTCCTTGCGTGTCGTAGAAGGCGACAATAAGGGAAGTCAGCGGGGGGCTGGAAATCCTCCCCTCTCGTTTTTAATTTTCCAAAAGAAGGAACAGAGAAGGGAGCCAAGTGAGGATATTCCCTCAAAGGCTCAGTCCTCTGTTCTTAACGCTACCTCGCTAACGCGGGAAATGGCGAATAGTATGAAAAAAAAGAGAGAGAAATATATATATATATATATATATATATATATATATATATATATATATATATATATATATATATATATATATATATATATATATATATATATATATATATATATATACATATAAGCCAATATTCCTATTTCATGATAAGAGAAGTGGACCAGGCAGTATGATACAGTGTTTAAATTGATGAAAACTACTATTGACGTTTGTGTAAATAAATGATACATTTCCCTCTTCCGTAGCCAGAGGTTGAATCATTATGTGACATTCATTTTTCATTTCATTTCAAGCTAGAAGTTTCAGTTTTCTAATTATTTCTTACATTTTCCATATGTATGTATATATATATATATATATATATATATATATATATATATATATATATATATATATATATATATATATATATATATATATGCAGTTTTCTAAATTGTTTCTTACATTTTTCATATGTATATATATGTATGTGTGTGTGTGTGTATATGTGCGTATGTATGTGTATGTGTGTGTGTATGTGTATATGTATATATATATGTATATTATCCCTGGGGATAGGGGTGAAAGAATACTTCCCACGTATTCCTCGCGTGTCGTAGAAAGCGACTAGAGGGGACGGGAGCGGGGGGCCAGAAAACCTTCCCCTCCTTGTATTAACTTTCTAAAATGGGAAACAGAAGAAGGAGTCACGCGGGGAATGCTCATCCTCCTCGAAGGCTCAGAGTGGGGTGCCTAAATGTGTGTGGATGTTACCAAGATGTGAAAAAAGGAGAGATAGGTAGTATGTTTGAGGAAAGGAACCTGGATGTTTTGGCTCTGAGTGAAACGAAGATCAAGGGTAAAGGGGAAGAGTGGTTTGGGAATGTCTGGGGAGTAAAGTCAGGGGCTAGTGAGAGGACAAGAGCAAGGGAAGGAGTAGCAATACTCCTGAAACATGAGTTGTGGGAGTATGTGATAGAATGTAAGAAAGCAAATTCTCGATTAATATGGGTAAAACTGAAAGTTGATGGAGAGAGGTGGGTGATTATTGGTGCATATGAACCTGGGCATGAGAAGAAAGATCATGAGAGGCAAGTGTTTTGGGAGCAGCTGAATGAGTGTGTTAGTGGTTTTGATGCACGAGACCGGGTAATAGTGATGGGTGATTTGAATGCAAAGGTGAGTAATGTGGCAGTTGAGGGAATAATTGGTATACATGGGGTGTTCAGTGTTGTAAATGGAAATGGTGAAGAGCTTGTAGATTTATGTGCTGAAAAAGGACTGATGATTGGGAATACCTGGTTTAAAAAGCGAGATATACATAAGTATACTTATGTAAGTAGGAGAGATGGCCAGAGAGTGTTATTGGATTACGTGTTAATTGACAGGCGATCGAAAGAGAGACTTTTGGATGTTAATGTGCTGAGAGGTGCAACTAGAGGGATGTCTGATCATCATCTTGTGGAGGCTAAGGTGAAGATTGGTATGGGTTTTCAGAAAACAAGAGTGAATGTTGGGGTGAAGAGGGTGGTGAGAGTAAGTGAGCTTGGGAAGGAGAACTGTGTGAGGAAGTACCAGGAGAGACTGAGTACAGAATGGAAAAAGGTGAGAACAATGGAAGTAAGGTAAGTGTGGGAGGAATGGGAAGTATTTCGGGAATCAGTGATGGATTGCGCAAAAGATGCTTGTGGCATGAGAAGAGTGGGAGGTGGGTTGATTAGAAAGGGTAGTGAGTGGTGGGATGAAGAAGTAAGAGTATTAGTGAAAGAAAAGAGAGAGGCATTTGGGCGATTTTTGCAGGGAAAAAACGCAATTGAGTGGGAGATGTATAAAAGAAAGAGACAGGAGGTCAAGAGAAAGGTGCAAGAGGTGAAAAAAAGGGCCAATGAGAGTTGGGGTGAGAGAGTATCATTAAATTTTAGGGAGAATAAAAAGATGTTTTGGAAGGAGGTAAATAAAGTGCGTAAGACAAGGGAGCAAATGGGAACTTCAGTGAAGGGCGCATATGGGGAGGTGATAACAAGTAGTGGTGATGTGAGAAGGAGATGGAGTGAGTATTTTGAAGGTTTGTTGAATGTGTTTGATGATAGAGTGGCAGATATAGGGTGTTTTGGTGGAGGTGGTGTGCAAAGTGAGAGGGTTCGGGAAAATGATTTGGTAAACAGAGAAGAGGTAGTGAAAGCTTTGCGGAAGATGAAAGCCGGCAAGGCAGCAGGTTTGGATGGTATTGCAGTGGAATTTATTAAAAAAGGGGGTGACTGTATTGTTGACTGGTTGGTAAGGTTATTTAATGTATGTATGACACATGGTGAGGTGCCTGAGGATTGGCGGAATGCGTGCATAGTGCCATTGTACAAAGGCAAAGGGGATAAGAGTGAGTTCGCAAATTACAGAGGTATAAGTTTGTTGAGTATTCCTGGTAAATCATATGGGAGGTTATTGATTGAGAGGGTGAAGGCATGTACATAGCATCAGATTGGGGAAGAGCAGTGTGCTTTCAGAAGTGGTAGAGGATGTGTGGATCAGGTGTTTGCTTTGAAGAATGTATGTTAGAAATACTTAGAAAAGCACATGGATTTATATGTAGCATTTATGGATCTGGAGAAGGCATATGATAGAGTTGATAGAGATGCTCTGTGGAAGGTATTAAGAATATATGGTGTGGGAGGAAAGTTGTTAGAAGCAATGAAAAGTTTTTATCGATGATGTAAGGCATGTGTACGTGTAGGAAGAGAGGAAAGTGATTGGTTCTCGGTGAATGTAGGTTTGCGGCAGGGGTGTGTGATGTCTCCATGGTTGTTTAATTTGTTTATGGATGGGGTTGTTAGGGAGGTAAATGCAAGAGTTTTGGAAAGAGGGGCAAGTATGAAGTCTGTTGGGGATGAGAGAGCTTGGGAAGTGAGTCAGTTGTTGTTCGCTGATGATACAGCGCTGGTGGCTGATTCATGTGAGAAACTGCAGAAGCTGGTGACTGAGTTTGGTAAAGTGTGTGGAAGAAGAAAGTTAAGAGTAAATGTGAATAAGAGCAAGGTTATTAGGTACAGTAGGGTTGAGGGTCAAGTCAATTGGGAAGTAAGTTTGAATGAAGAAAACCTGGAGGAAGTGAAGTGTTTTAGATATCTAGGAGTGGATCTGGCAGCGGATGGAACCATGGAAGCGGAAGTGGATCATAGGGTTGGGGAGGGGGCGAAAATTCTGGGAGCCTTGAAGAATGTGTGGAAGTCGAGAACATTATCTCGGAAAGCAAAAATGGGTATGTTTGAAGGAATAGTGGTTCCAACAATGTTGTATGGTTGCGAGGCGTGGGCTATGGATAGAGTTATGCGCAGGAGGATGGATGTGCTGGAAATGAGATGTTTGATGACAATATGTGGTGTGAGGTGGTTTGATCGAGTAAGTAACGTAAGGGTAAGAGAGATGTTTGGAAATAAAAAGAGCGTGGTTGAGAGAGCAGAAGAGGGTGTTTTGAAATGGTTTGGGCACATGGAGAGAATGAGTGAGGAAAGATTGACCAAGAGGATATATGTGTCGGAGGTGGAGGGAACGAGGAGAAGAGGGAGACCAAATTGGAGGTGGAAAGATGGAGTGAAAAAGATTTTGTGTGATCGGGGCCTGAACATGAAGGAGGGTGAAAGGAGGGCAAGGAATAGAGTGAATTGGAGCGATGTGGTATACCGGGGTTGACGTGCTGTCAGTGGATTGAATCAAGGCATGTGAAGCGTCTGGGGTAGACCATGGAAAGCTGTGTAGGTATGTATATTTGCGTGTGTGGACGTATGTATATACATGTGTATGGGGGTGAGTTGGGACATTTCTTTCGTCTGTTTCCTTGCGCTACCTCGCAAACGCCGGAGACAGCGACAAAGCAAAAAAAAAAAAAAAGAAATATGTATATATATATATATATATATATATATATATATATATATATATATATATATATATTATATATATATATATATGTATATATATATATATATATATATATATATATATATATATATATATATATATATATATATATATATATATATATATATATATATATATATATATATATATATATATATATATATATATATATATATATATATATATATATGTGTATATGTGCGTATGTCTGTATGTATGTATATATATATATATATATATATATATATATACATTATCCCTGGGGATATGGGTGAAAGAATACTTCGCACGCATTCCTCGCGTGTCGTAGAAGGCGACTAGAGGGGACGGGAGCGGGGGGCCAGAAATCCTCACCTCCTTGTATTTTTAACTTTCTAAAATGGGAAACAGAAGAAGGGGTCACGCGGGGAGTGCTCATCCTCCTCGAAGGTTCAGACTGGGGTGTCTAAATGTGTTTGGATGTAACGAAGATGTGAAAAAAGGAGTTGTAGTTAGTATGTTTGAGGAAAGGAACCTGGATGTTTTGGCTCTGAGTGAAACGAAGATCAAGGGTAAAGGGGAAGAGTGGTTTGGGAATGTCTTGGGAGTAAAGTCAGGGGTTAGTGAGAAGACAAGAGCAAGGGAAGGAGTAGCACTACTCCTAGAACAGGAGTTGTGGGAGTATGTGATAGAATGTAAGAAAGTAAATTCTCGATTAATATGGGAAAAATTGAAAGTTGATGGAGAGAGACGTGGGTGATTATTGGTGCATATGCACCTGGGCATGAGAAGAAAGATCATGAGAGGCAAGTGTTTTGGGAGCAGCTGAATGAGTGTGTTAGTGATTTTGATGCATGAGACTGGTTATAGTGATGGGTGATTTGAATGCAAAGGTGAGTAATGTGGCAGTTGAGGGAATAATTGGTATACATGGGGTGTTCAGTGTTGTAAATGGAAATGGTGAAGAGCTTGTAGATTTATGTGCTGAAAAAGGACCGGTGATTGGGAATACCTGGTTTAAAAAGCGAGATATACATAAGTATACGTATGTAAGTAGGAGAGATGGCCAGAGAGCGTTATTAGATTACGTGTTAATTGACAGGCGCGCGAAAGAGAGACTTTTGGATGTTAATGTGCTGAGAGGTGCAATCGGAGGGATGTCTGATCATCATCTTGTGGAGGCTAAGGTGAAGATTTGTATGGGTTTTCAGAAAAGAAGAGTGAATGTTGGGGTGAATAGGGTGGTGAGAGTAAGTGAGCTTGGGAAGGAGATTTGTGTGAGGAAGTACCAGGAGAGACTGAGTACAGAATGGAAAAAGGTGAGAACAATGGAAGTAAGGGGAGTGGGGGAGGAATGGGATGTATTTAGGGAATCAGTGATGGATTGCGCAAAAGATGCTTGTGGCATGAGAAGAGTGGGAGGTGGGTTGATTAGAAAGGGTAGTGAGTGGTGGGATGAAGAAGTAAGATTATTAGTGAAAGAGAAGAGAGAGGCATTTGGACGATTTTTGCAGGGAAAAAATGCAATTGAGTGGAAGATGTATAAAAGAAAGAGACAGGAGGTCAAGAGAAAGGTGCAAGAGGTGAAAAAGAGGGCAAATGAGAGTTGAAGTGAGACAGTATCATTAAATTTTAGGGAGAATAAAAAGATATTCTGGAAGGAGGTAAACAAAGTGTGTAAGACAAGGGAGCAACTGGGAACTTCAGTGAAGGGCGCAAATGGGAAGGTGATAACAAGTAGTGGTGATGTGAGAAGGAGATGGAGTGAGTATTTTGAAGGTTTGTTGAATGTGTTTGATGATAGAGTGGCAGATATAGGGTGTTTTGGTCGAGGTGATGTGCAAAGTGGGAGGGTTAAGGAAAATGATTTGGTAAACAGAGAAGAGGTAGTAAAAGCTTTACGGAAGATGAAAGCCGGCAAGGCAGCAGGTTTGGATGGTATTGCAGTGGAATTTATTAAAAAAGGGGGTGACTGTATTGTTGACTGGTTGGTAAGGTTATTTAATGTATGTATGACTCATGGTGAGGTGCCTGAGGATATGCGGAATGCGTGCATACTGCCATTGTACAAATGCAAAGGGGATAAGAGTGAGTGCTCAAATTGCAGAGGTATAAGTTTGTTGAGTATTCTTGGTAAATTATATGGGAGGGTATTGATTGAGAGGGTGAAGGCATGTACAGAGCATCAGATTGGGGAAGAGCAGTGTGGTTTCAGAAGTGGTAGAGAATATGTGGATCAGGTGTTTGCTTTGAAGAATGTATGTGAGAAATACTTAGAAAAGCAAATGGATTTGTTTGTAGCATGTATGGATCTGGAGAAGGCATATGATAGAGTTGATAGAGATGCTCTGTGGAAGGTATTATGAATATATGGTGTGGGTGGCAAGTTGTTAGAAGCAGTGAAAAGTGTTTATCGAGGATGTAAGGCATGTGTACGTGTAGGAAGAGAGGAAAATGATTGGTTCTCAGTGAATATAGGTTTACGGCAGGGGTGTTTGATGTCTCCATGGTTGTTTAATTTGTTTATGGATGGGGTTGTTAGGTAGGTGAATGCAAGAGTTTTGGAAAGAAGGGTAAGTATGAAGTCTGTTGTGGATGAGAGAGCTTGGGAAGTGAGTCAGTTGTTGTTCGCTGATGATACAGCGCTAGTGGCTGATTCATGTGAGAAACTGCAGAAGCTGGTGACTGAGTTTGGTAAAGTGTTTGAAAGAAGAAAGTTAAGAGTAAATGTGAATAAGAGCAAGGTTATTAAGTACAGTAGTGTTGAGGGTCAAGTCAACTGGGAGGTAAGTTTGAATGGTGAAAAACTTGAGGAAGTAAAGTGTTTTAGATATCTGGGAGTGGATCTGGCAGCGGATGGAACCATGGAAGCGGAAGTGAATCATAGGGTTGGGGAGGGGGCGAAAATCCTGGGCGCCTTGAAGAATGTGTGGAAGTCGAGAACATTATTTCGGAAAGCAAAAATGGGTATGTTTGAAGGAATAGTGGTTCCAGCAATGTTGTATGGTTGCGAGGCGTGGGCTATGGATAGAGTTTTGCGCAGGAGGGTGGATGTGATGGAAATGAGATGTTTGATGACAATGTGTGGTGTGAGGTGGTTTGATCGAGTAAGTAATGTAAGGGTAAGAGAAATGTGTGGAAATAAAAAGATCGTGGTTGAGAGAGCAGAAGAGGGTGTTTTGAAATGGTTTGGGCATATGGAGAGAATGAGTGAGGAAAGATTGACCAAGAGGATATATATGTCGGAGGTGGAGGGAACGAGGAGAAGTGGGAGACCAAAATCGAGGTGGAAAGATGGAGTGAAAAAGATTTTTTGTGATCGGGAATAGAGTGAGTTGGATCGATTTGGTATACCGGGTTGACGTGCTGTCAGTTGATTGAATCAGGGCATGTGAAGCGTCTGGGATAAACCATGGAAAGTTTTGTGGGGCCTGGATGTCTAAAGGGAGCTGTGGTTTCGGGCATTATTGCGTAACAGCTGGAGACTGAGTGTGAACGAATGGGGCCTTTGTTGTCTTTTCCTAGTGATACCTCGCACACATAAGGGGGGAGGGGGATGGTATTCCATGTGTGGCGAGGTGGCGATGGGAATGAATAGGGGCAGACAGTGTGAATTGTGTGCATGGGTATATATGTATGTGTCTGTGTGTGTGTATATATGTGTACATTGAGATGTATAGGTATGTATATTTGCGTGTGGTGGCGTGTGTGTGTGTACATTGTATATGGATGTGGGTTGTGCCATTTCTTTTGCCTGTTTCCCCTCGATAACTCGCAAACGCGGGAGACAGAGACAAAGCAAAATGAATATATAAATAAATATATATATATATATAAATATATATATATATATATATATATATATATATATATATATATATATATATATATATATATATATATATATATATATATTTATCTTAATTATTTATTCATTATACTTTGTCGCTGTCTCCCGCGTTAACGAGGTAGCGCAAGGAAACAGACGAAACAAATGGCCCAACCCACCCATATACACATGTATATACATACACGTCCACACACGCAAATATACATACCTATACATCTCAACGTATACATGTATATACACACGCAGATGTGTACATATTTACACATGTACATAATTCATAATGGCTGGACATTCACGTTGCCATCCTGCCACACATGAAATGAAAACCCTCTTCCCCCGCATGTGCGCGAGATAGCGCTGGGAAATACAACAAAGTCCCCATTCGTTCACACTCAATCTCTAACTGTCATGTATAACGCACCGAAACCACAGAGCTTTCCAAGTTTTACCCTACACGCTTCATATGCCCTGGTTCAATCCATTGACAGCACTTCGACCACGGGATACCACATCGCTCCAATTAAATCTATTCCTTGCACGCCATTCACCCTCCTGCATATTCAGGCTCCGATCACTCAAAATCTTTTTCATTCCATCTCTCCACCTCCAATTTGTTCTCCTACTTCTCCTTGTTCCCTCCAGCTCTAACACATATATCTACTTTGTCAATCTTTCCTCATTCATTCTCTCCATGTGACAAACCCATTTCAAAACACCCTCATCTGATCTCTTAACCATACTCTTTTTATAATCACACATCTCTCTTAACTTTTCATTACTTACTTGATCAAACCACCTCACACTACATATTGTCCTCAAACATCTCATTTCCAGCACATCCATCCTCTTACGCACAACAATATCTAGAGCCCACGCCTCGCAACCACTTAGCATTGTTGGAACCACTATTCCTTCAAACATATCCATTTTCCTTTCCAAGATAACGTTCTCGAATTCCAAACATTTTTCAACGCCCCCAGAACTTTCTCCCCCTCCCCCACCTTATGGCTCACTTCCGATTACTTGGTTCCATCTGCTGCCAAATCCACTCCAAGATATCTAAAAGAATTCACTTCCTCCAGTTTTTCTCCATTCAAACTTACCTCCCATTTGACTTGTCCTTCAACCCTATTGTACCTAATAACTTTGCTATTATTCATATTTTCTCAAGGCGTTTTTCTTTCACACACTTTCCCAAACTCATTCATCAGCTTCTGCAGTTTCTCAAAAGAATCAGCCACCAGCGCTGCATCATCAGTGAACAACTGACTCACTTCCCGAGCTCGCTCATTCCCAACAGACTGCTTACTTGCCCCTCTTTCCAAAACTCTTGCGTTCACCTCCCTAACAACCCCATCCATAAACAAATCAAACAACCATAGAGACATCAGGCACCCCTGCCGCAAACCAACATTCACTGAGAACCAATGACTTTCTCTTTTCCTACACGTACACATGCCTTACATCCTCGATAAAAACTTTTCACTGCTTCTCACAACTTACCTCCGGAAGATAGCCTGGAACTAGTTGGCCCAACATCATCGTGAATAACGCTTTCAGAACCACACGGGTCGTGTACTTCACGATGGAGGGTAATGGTGAAAAATCAAGAGTGTGATGCCTTACGTCAGAGCAGTCTGAGGTGAGAGAAGCTGGCTTGAGTGGGGTGGAGGGCAATGGAGGCTTCCGCTCTCTGTCAGTGAGAGAATCCTCTCTCTCTCTCTCTCTCTCTCTCTCTCTCTCTCTCTCTCTCTCTCTCTCTCTCTCTCTCTCTCTCTCTCTCTCTCTCTCTCTCTCTCTCCCAAAAGGCTTCTTCAAAGAGACTCGGCGATGCAAGTTGTATGAGCTGCCTGAGGGCAAGTGTCAGCCTTCCCTGTCTTTTGTAACTGAGGTTAAAATAAACACAAAATTTACGTCATGTTTACATGGGAAGATAAATGAGTTTTTAAAGTGTAAGAAACTAACTTGATATACTGCTACCTCAGTATGTAATGATTGGAACTGATCACAAAGAAAACCCACATGCTATACTCTTGGTTAAGATAGACAAAAATCATGTAAACGGCTGAAGGAGGAGTAAGAATAAAGGCTACTAATTGTGCCATACACTGTCACCATCTCTATATCTCTTTCAACTTCTTATATCTTATGATCATCCTTTTCTTTCCTACCAACTGCTCTCTCATCGCTCTCATCTTGTATGTTCCTTGCATTTCATTTACCCATTGTTTCCACATCACTCTCATCATATTCGTCTTTAACGTTTTACTTCTACTTGACCCTAAGATTAAATGCGTATTACTTTTCTGTTTCATTTAATTCATCTAACTTGTGTCTTGTCTGTTACTTGCTCTTCCCGCATCTCAACACTCATTCATTCTTTTTTTCTTACATCTCCCTCATCCTCCTCAGTTTGTATATCTCAATCATCATAATGGTCACACATGTCTTTACATGATCCTAGTTGTTTCTTGTATCTCAATCATGCGACTTATCCCCTTCCTTTTTCTCACATTACTATATATCCTTAAGACAAATTATCATTTTCAGCTATGTTGCATTTTCAGTAAAGCACATCGATTCTCAAGACCACCATTTCACAGTCTGATCTGATTCACGTTACGTGATGTTCACTATCATTACCTCAGACCTGTTTCAGTGCTACAGTTAGGTGTGTGTTTCATCCACATGAATCCTCCATCCTTGTTTCAGACGTGCCCACTAACACATCGATTTTAATTTCTCTCATGCACATGCACTTACTCTAACATATTCAAATAAACACAAACCTCCATTACTGCATTTGTATAAACTAATATTGCATTTGTGTCATAACTTCACACTCATCAGCTCTGCATGACCACCTATTACGAAGTCCATAACTTCTCTGTACGCAGCCAACAACACTTCATTTATAATCTTGAAACAGTCAACCAGCTCTTAACAACATGTATAATGTCCCATTTCCTTTTGCTACATTCACATATCTACTTACAGAAGAAAAAATTACCCCAGTGAAAAACTATCTAGTTTCGTTCCTTATCTTTCTAGTCTTAAGATCTAGGCACATATTTACACTTCACCCAATGAATCACTATTTGTTTAAATAATCAATGGTTCTCTCACCCCTTCCCCTCACCCCAGCGTTAGCTACCTTCACCTTCCACATGACATAACGAACAGAAATTGAACGTCTACAACTGGAAGCTGGCGTAGACACGCTGATACATTGTGCTCACTAGTGGCAAACGAACATTTGATAAAGGAATTAGAAACATTCTGTATGGATTTTGTCAATCTGTATAACGTAAGCGAGAAAAAAAAAAAGACTAGTGTAAATAATGTAGTGACCTAAAGCCAAACAGGTAGTGTGTAGAAGCAGCTAAAAATCGAACAAAGGCTTAGGCTTCCTGAGTAAGAAACTTTAATTCATGCATAAGAAACTATTCCTCAGTCTTTATATAATTCACTGGTGCGTCCCCATCTTGAATATTTTCTACAGTTTTGGTCACCCGAGTTGAAAAGACATGACTAACGAGAAGGAAGTACTAAGGTGATTCCAGGGCTAAGAAAAAATATGTTGGAAGCTGTGTTAATTACATAACTTTGCTTAGAAAAGAGACGGTTTAGATATTATTTAAAACAATTTGTTAAAGGCATAAAGTCTTGACTTAAGCAGCTATATAGGCCAATATTAGTCTAATTCACTCATAGCACAGAATACAAGCTTATGGGAAGACGGTATGCTTTGACTGAGGCAAAGCACCTTTTCTTCAACAGGATTGTCAACATATCGTATGATTGACCAGTAACAGTAGCTGAGAGCCACACCTTAGGTACGTTTAGAAATATTGATAAATACTTCTATGACTGAGTTGTTTGCACCTCCATTAGTTCAAGATTTGAAGGCATTTGTCTTTAAGTCATTTGTTTGATTTCCATATCAACATCTATGTGTCTGATGTTTGCTATAGCTCCCAAGACAGTTTGGAAATAATCCAGTGTTAGGTGTCTATTTCATTTCGTTGTATTTCCTTAATATCTGCCAAATGATTGCTATCACGATCACAAGTTTATATTCCAGCCACTTGCTTGTGTCATGAAACTTTGGTCCCAGAACTAGTCGCTCGTACAGTTAGCGCCACCAGGAGACCGTGCGTTTAGTCAGTTGGCAACAACTTGTTTACCTCAGTGATTTAGTGATTCTTGTCTTCCCCGGTTCACTTACTTGCTGAAACATTTTCGTAAGATTATTCAAAGAGAAAATACAGCCACAGCCACTCCACCACTTCTTACACAGTCACTTAATACAGTCAGTTTCCTCTCGCATGGAGATAATTTTTTTTTTTCTTTAATGCTAACCTGTGAACGCAGAAAGCATGCAAGATTATCTGTCGTGATAATCATCTTCTGTAATGAGACAGGAACTGTTGTTAGAGATTCCATTAGCTACGTTGTTATAGAACAGTAGTTCTTAACCTGTGATCCATGGCCCCACATCTCAGTGGTGTACAGGACAAAAATAAGTAGATGGAGATATAGATAAATAAATGGATATGTAGATAAATGGATATGTAGATAAACTTCACCATCATTGCTATCTTTGGTAAAGTTTTGATCGACATGATTAGTTCTTGACTGTAATTTCATATCCATCATGATATTGAATGAATGCTAAAGGCTGTCCACAGACGTGATTGGTGTTTCTAAATGGTCCGCATACATTAACAGGTTAACAACCCTGTTATAGATGTAATATCTATATCCAGTGTGAATGATGTGAAGCTGGATGGAAGGATGTCAAGGTTCCTTGATTATATTATGAATCTAAAGCAACAAATGCAAGAATTCATATATTTTTTTCAGATAAAGGGAACTGGAAGATTATATTGAATACGAATATATGGATAATTACAATAAATGTGAAAGACATGTTTTAGAAAAGGGAAATACACAATCATAAGTGGAATAAAAGAAAACGAGCATTATTGGATTACACATTAATTGATGGGTCTACTAGAGAGAACTCTTGAATGTTCATATACTGTAATGGGCAGCTGGTGGGATGTATGGTAGAGGCAAGACTAATGAAGTGAAGAGATTTTCTTGGATTAGAAAGGTGTGGTGAAAGTAAGTGATATTAGGAAGAACACCCCCATAGGGAAGGATGAACAGCTGCGTTGACTGTGGACCGACTGCCGCAAGCAGGACTTGAACCATTGTCGGCTCAACCCAGGGCGGCCCATGAATGCGTCAAAACTCAAAACGGTAACGATTACAATAATTAGATATTTCTCCGTTCTATTCTTGTCTCCTTTAGAAATCTTTCTTCGTTCTTTTCCTCTTATTGTTGATACCACGATTGTACCTTTGATAATAGTGTTTATGGTCCTTGATCAAAATCCATGACGATGTCCATGCTAATTTGCCATCTGGTTAATCATTCTGTTCCTACGCTCAGTGTGCGTTTCTTGAGCTTATCCTGGTCTCTCGAGACTAAGTCACAGGACTTTTCTAGTGGCTTCCTAGGTAGACAGTCTAGTTGGATTAAACTCCTGTACCTTCAAGGTTACTTAGTACCTTAAGTTGATAGACAAGGCTCTTGAACCATGGCAGGTATATCTTATTCTTGCGGTGAAATACACCTCCAGTAGTAATCTATCCCTTACGTCCAGATTGATGACGCACTCATTCAACTCCCACAAAAACACTCGCCTCTCTTTCTCATTCCTCTTGCTACAAGGTGCATAAGCACTAGGAGTTACCCATCTCTCGTGCTCCACTTTCATTTTCACCCCATTAGTCTAAAACTCGCACTCTCTTTAACATATTTCCACAACTAATCCTTCATCAGAAATAACAACTCCTTTGTTATTGCCTTCACACAAACAACAGACTTTACTCCTAGGACATTTCCAAACCAATCTCCTCCCTTCTCCGTTAGTGTAGTTTCACTCAGAATCAAATCATCCACGATCCTCTCCTCAAACACACTACGTATATCTCCCTTCGTCTCATACTTGTTACATTCACACACATTCAGGCACCCTGGCCCAAGCCTTTGTTGAAGATAGCACAATTCGCTTAGCTCTTTCTTCTCTTCCTACTAATAGTGCCTGAAATGCCAGGGGTTTGATATTCCTGGCGTCTTCATATCTGTGAAATACTTGCATGCCTTTCCTAATACACCACATGATGTATCTGTTGCATTCCTTTATAAAGGTACAGTGTCAGGTGTGCCAGTAAAACATCCCAGTCATCATCCAAAGATATTTTTACGACCTTTGAATTACAACATGGCTTAGCCTTTCATGGTAGCAGCACCAATCACTCTTACATTTAGTCTTTCTAACTAAATGACTGTCCATAGTGAATGAGCGTTGCATCCAGTCAACACTATATACTGCCTTAATAAGGGTCATAGTCAGGATCCCATCATCGCCTAGACACTTTCCCTCTTCCATCATTCTAAGGACCCTCCTGACTACGTCCGATACGTTTGCTTCTCTGTTGTCTTCCTTATATTGCCCAACAGGATATGCCAGGTTACCCTCAGTATATCATTCTGACACCTGTACAGTTCCTGAAATTATATGTTGTACATGTGTTGCGTCCATCTGCTCGATTCTGATTCCAAAGTTCGACTTTTGTTTCTTGAGCAAATGTCGTTCATCATCGATTGCTAAGCGTGTCATTCTTTAACCTGCAAGTTAGCACTATCAAGGCAGTATTACTGTGGGAAGATATTCAGTCTTTAGTGGCATTCACAAATAATTATACGAATTAGAGTTGAGGTACAACTATACTCTTCAAATGTGACGCGTGAATGCTTAAATGGTAATTAACTTCAACAATCTAACCAAAGAAAGAAATACACTAAATTTTTTCCCATATCTTGAATCAGGTGATAACTATAACAGCTTGTTCTTGCGCATGGAATAAAGGATATGATACAATATATGAATGTGCCTAATACTTTAATACTTCAAGAAGTATTGGCGTCAAGTGTCCCTGGTCTTAGCGACGTGCATGTGTATATCACACAAGATTTAATGAACGATAATCCTTCCCTGGAACGTTTCTATAGTTTGTTTTCATCTTAATATCGTGTGATTCTTTATGTTGAAATCCCTGAGTCTGGTAATCACGGGTCATGCATACTTTACCACGTAACGAGCACATGTTGTATGTAACGTGGAAGTGGTTCGTGTCCATTTTTCGCTCCGTCTGTAATCTGGAATAATGAGATCGATCATGGTTCAGCTCTTTGTGCGTCAAATGAGGGCAGGAAAGTAATGATCAAGTGAATCTGAAATCTAGTTTAAACCGAAAGAAATTGCATGATCGTAATTCTTCCTTGCTTACTAGAAAATTTATAATTTCGAGCCAATTATTTTGTACAGAAGATTTCCTGCAGTATAAACTTGATGGGATGCATGGTAATGCTTTGATATTCAACTTTTTCAATATTTTTATTATGCTGGAACAGTTATCGCTCAATAGCCTTTATACTCATCGCTATGGAGACGATGGCGTTCTCTACTGTTTTGAACTTTATTACCATGATTCAGCTTATATATTTCTATGACTAAAGGTTTATAGGCTTTTTCGACTTTTATGGTGACACGGTACACGTGACAACTAGTTTTTACGGTCTTAAAGTAATTGATACATGTGATCGACTTCCTACTTATTAAGTAGATCAGCTAATACAAATTAGATTGCAATGTGTAAGGATAGTTTCAATCATACTTGTTTGCCGTTTCCTGCGTTCGCGTGGCTTTATTCGCTCGCATCCACTCTTTATTGTTATGTCTAATACACAACACCTGTCTACAACAAGAACCCACCGACCTTTCTATGGTTTTCCCTGACCACTTGATATACCTTGGTTCAGCCCATTGACAGCATGTTGCCCCCTGTATACCTCATTGCACTAATTCACTGTTCCTTCCATAACTTACACCTTCCTACATATTCAGGCCCCGAAGAATCAAAACTGTTTTCACTTCAATTTTCCGCCTTTAATTGGGTCTCCCACTTCTCCTTTTCCCTTTAAATTCTGACACGCATTTCCTCCTTATCATCCAGATGTCTAGACCATTTAAGCACATCCTCTTCAACTTTCTCGACCGAAATCTTATTTCCACACCTCTCTTATACCCTATTTCTAACTCGATCAAGCCTCCTCTCATCATATATTGTTTTTAGACATTTGATTTTCAACAAATTCATCCTCTCTCGTACATTACCGACTCGAGCCCACGTTTCGCATCGATACATAATCGTAGGAACTGCCATACTTTCAAACAACCTTTTATAGACCTCCCATATGACTCTCAGTAACTCTAAGCTTCTTTATCTCCCTGATTTCATCTCCCTCTCTGTCTTTCCCTCTCCCTGGATCCCTCCACTGCGTATACGTATACACTTTTATTTCACATCTCTTCATTCATGTTCTCCGTATGTCTAAGCCATTTCAGTAAACCTTGTCAACCTCTATCAGTCACATCCAACATACTACCACACCTATCTCTTACATTTTCATTTCTTACAGGATGAACCATATCCATAACACGTATTATCCCTCTTTTGTAAGGAAATGTTGATGAAATCTATACAGAGGAAGGTTATCAAACTGGAAGAGGACCATTTCTTTTCCAAGGAGGAAAAAGAAGCTATATAAGGGGAGCACGTCAAAAAGCTGCTTGATGTAATGGACTTAATGGTACAGGTCAAGAAATAGAGACGTTACGTGGGGTGGGAAATACTGGCAAGATACTAGGGAATTGCCACTTAAGATTACATCTGATGTGAGGATGTGTTACCAAGAGGTGCTGAAGCAGGATAATGCAAGAACGGAGTTGAATGGATTGTTTGTCACAAGTGGAAAATGAGTAGACAAAAAAAGGCAAAAATGAAATGAGAAAACAGAAAACGATCGAAGTCAGAGGAAGAAGCAATGACACAAGTAGGCCTGGATTAGACAGTAGCATGTGCCTCAAACTCAGAAAGCAGCTAGATTCTAGTTTATTCTGCTTTGATGAATACGCGATATCAAGACGAAGAATAATGAAATTATCTAGAAAGTCTCACCAGACTGTATTCTCTCATAAGTATTCAAATTGTCATTAACGTCATGATTGCTTCTAATATTAGTATTTTTATTATCTTTTAATAACACTTTTGTATGAATGAATTTTGGTTGATAAAAAAAGCCATTTAGATTTGCAGTAGAACGTAATTTGTAAACATCAGTGTGAATATTCTAGAAAGACAATAGATCATTACCTTTAACTAGTAATGGTCTCTATATGCCACATACAGTTCCTTCTACTGTGTAAAACTAACAAATACGATGCCTGCTCTCATGAAGCTTCGTTTCATATGATTTTTCCAAACCAAGCATCCTAACATCTTGATCTAATTCAATTACATGCTCATAATTGCAGTGCATGAATCTTTTATTAATTTTCTTGTCCTTCCATTACTCATCAAGAGAAAATACAGTTGACGTGAACATCGACACTATTCTATGGAAAAAGTTGAACGATAAGTTTTATCAACAATTTTACCAAAGTTCAATTTAACTTGCAAGAAAAAACAAGTGATGAACATTGTGAATATACTACTCGTTCAGAGTATGAGGCACACCCTTTGATACCCTCTTCATTACGACAAGAAGAGTGCTGGGCCTCCAATTATCCAACTGATCCTAATTGGAGCCTACCAAGTCGATGCATCGATAATCTCTCTCTCTCTCTCTCTCTCTCTCTCTCTCTCTCTCTCTCTCTCTCTCTCTCTCTCTCTCTCTCTCTCTCTCTCTCTCTCTCTCTCTCTCTCTCTCGGTCTTTTCTTTCTGCCTCACCCGCACCTGGGCGATTGGCTTTCCATCAACAAACGTACCTTGCTAATAACAACTGCCAACACGTAACTCGGACAACTTGCTCTCTACATAGTTTCTGTTGTGAGTGCTGCTCACTAACCCTGCCTTTGGTTAAACCTCTTCGTAAGTACTTTCTCTCTCTCTCTCTCTCTCTCTCTCTCTCTCTCTCTCTCTCTCTCTCTCTCTCTCTCTCTCTCTCTCTCTCTCTCTCTCTCTCTACTTTGGTCAAGCCTGGGCAATTTAACAACAATGATGCATATCTTGAGTTAGGGTATTTACATGCAGTGATCTATATTTTATTCATTTACCATGCTTTGTCGCTGTCTCCCACATTAGCGAGGTAGCACAAGGAAACAGACGAAAGAATGGCTCAACCCACTCACATACACATGTATATGCATAAACGCCCACACACGCACATATACATACCTATACATTTCAACGTATACATACATCTACACACACAGACATATACATATATACACATGTACATATTCATACATGCTGCCTTCATGCATTTCTGCCACCACCGCGCCACACATGAAATGACATTCCCTCCCCCCATGTGCGCGCGAGGTAGCGCTAGAAAAAGACAAGAAAAGCCACGTTCCTTCACACTTAGTCTCTAGCTGTCATGTGCAATGCACCGAATCCACAGCTCCCTTTCCACATCCAGGTCTCACAAAACATTCCATGGTTTACTCCAGACGCTTCACATGCCCTGGTTCAATCCACCGACAGCACGTCGACCCCGGTATACCACGTCGTTCAAATTCACTCTATTCCTTAAATGCCTTTCACCCTCCAGTATGTTCAGGCCCTGATTGCTCAAAATCTTTTCACTCCATCCCTCCACTTCCAATTCAATCTCCCACTTCTCGTTCCCTCCGCCTCTGATGCATTTATCCTCTTTGTCGTCTTTCCTCACTCAATTCCTCCATGTGACCAAATCATTTCAATACACCCTCATCTGCTCTCTCACCCACACTCATTTATATTACCACACACCTCTCTTACCCTTTCATTACTTACTCGATCAAACCACGTCACACCACTAATTGTCCTCAAACATCTCATTTCCAGCACATCCACCTTCCTCTGCACAACCAAAAAAACATTGTTGGAACCACTACTTCAAACATACCCATATTTGCTCTCCGAGATATAGTTCTCCCCTTCCACACATTCTTCAACGCTACCAGAACCTTCGTCCCCTCCCCCACCCTGTGACTCTCTTCCACTTCCATGGTTCCATCCGCTGCCAAATCCACTCTCATATATCTAAAAGAATTCACTTCCTCCACTTTTTCTCCATTCAAACTTACCTCCCAGTTGACTTGTCCCCTCAACCCTACTGAACCTAATAACTTTGCTCTTATTCACATTTACACGCAGCTTTCTTCTTTCACACACTTTACCAATCTCAGTCACCAGCTTATGCAGTTTCTCACCCGAATCAGCCACCAGCGGTGTATTATCAGCGAACAACAATTGACTCATTTCCCAAGCCTTCTCATCCACAACAGACTTCATACTTGCCCCTCTCTCCAAAACTCTTGCATTCACCTCCCTAACAACCCCATCTACAAACAAACTAAACAACCATAGACACATCACGCACCCCTGCCGCAAACCGACATTCACTTGGAAGCAATCATTTTCCTCTCTTTCTACTCATACATATGCCTTACATCCTTTATAAAACTTTTCACTTGCAATTTATCTCCCACACCATATATTCTTGATACCTTCCACAAAGCATCTCTATTAACTCTATCATATGCCTTCTCCAGATCCATAAATGATGCATACAAATCCATCTGTTTCTCTAAGTATTTCTCACATACATTCTTCAAAGCAAACACCTGAGCCACACATCCTCTACCACTTCTGAAACCACACAGCTCTTCCCCAATCTGATGCTCTGTACATGCCTTGACCCTCTCAATCAATACCCTCTCATATAGTTTCCCAGGAATAGTTAACAAACTTATACCTCTGTAATTTCAACACTCACCTTTCTCTCCTTTGCCTTTGCACAATGGCACTATGCATGCATTCCGCCGCTCCTCAGGCACTTTGCCATACATACACTGAATATCCTCACCAACCAGTCAACAAAACAAGTCACCCCCTATTTTTATAAACTTCACAGCAATACCATCCAAACCCGCCGCATTGTTGGCTTTCATCTTCCGCAAATCTTTCACTACCTCTTCTCTGTTTACCAAATCGTTCTCCATGACCCTCTCACTTCGCACACCACCTCAACCAAAACACCTTATATCTACCAGTCTATCACCAAAACATTCAACAAACCTTCAAAATACTCACTCTATCTCCCTCTCATTTCGCCACTACTTGTCATTACTTCCCCATTTGCCCCTTTCACCGATGTTTCCATTTGTTCTCTTGTCTTACGCACTTTATTTACCTCCTTCCAAAACATTTTCCCATTCTCCTAAGAATTTAATGATACTCTCTCACCCCAACTCTCATTTGCCCTCTTTTCACCTCTTCCACCTTTCTCCTGACCTCTCCCTTCTTTCTTTAATACATCTCCCAAGTCATTTACATTATTTCCATGCAAAAATCGTCCAAATGCTTTTCTCTTCTCTTTCACTAACAATCTTACTTCTTCATCCCACCACTCACTACCCTTTCTAATAAACCCACTTCCGGCCTTTCTCATGCCACAGGCATCTTTTGCGCAAGCCATCACTGCTTCCCTAAATACATTCCATTACTCCTCCACTAGCCCTACGTCATTTGCTCTCACCTTTTTCCATTCTGCACTCAGTCTCTCCTGGTACTTCCTCACACAAGTCTCTTTCCGAGCTCACTTACTCTCACCACTCTCTTCAACCTTACATTCTCTTTTCCTTTGTGAAAACATTTATATATCTTCACCTTCGCCTCCACATGTTAATGATCAGACATCCCTCCAGTTGCCCAACTCAGAACGTTAACTTCTAAAAGTCTCTCTCTCACGCGCCTATCAATTAACACGTAATCCAATAACGCTCTCAGGCCATCTCTCCTACTTACATACATATACTTATGTATATCTCTCTTTTAAAACCAGGTATTCCCAATCACCAGTCATTTTTCAGCTCACAAATCTACACCTCTTCACCATTTCCATTTACAATACTGAACACACCATGTACACCAATTATACCCTCAACTGCCACATTACTCATCATTGCATTCAAATCACCTATCACGATAACCCGGTCTCGTGCATCAAAGCTGCTAAGACACTCACTCAGCTGCTCCCAAAACACTTGCCTCTCATGATCTTTCTTGTCATGCAGGCACCTCTAATCACACATCTCTCTCCATCCACTTTTAGTTCTACCCATATCAGTCTAGAGTTTACTTTCTTACACTCTAACACATACTCCCGGAAATCCTGCCTCAGGAGCAGCACTTCTCCTTCCTTTGCTCTTGTCCTCTCACCAACCCCTGATTTTACTACCAACACATTCCCAAACAAAGCTTCCCCTTTGCACTTGAGCTTTGCTTCACTTAGAGCCAAAAGAACCAGGTTCCTTTACTCAAATATACTATCTCTTCTTTTTTCTCATCTTGGTTACATCCACCCCCATTTATACACCCCATTTTGAGCCTTTGAGGAGGATGAACACTACCCCAAATGACTCCTTCTTCTGTTCCCCCTTTTAGAAAGTTAAGATACAAAGAGGGGAGGGTTTCAAGCACCCCAGTCCCGTCCCCTTTAAACGCCTTCTACGACACGCGGGGAATGCGTGCGAAGTATTCTTTTACCCCTATCGCCAGATATTTAGTGATATATATATATATATATATATATATATATATATATATATATATATATATATATATATATATATATATATATATATATATATTCTTTTTTTTAAACTGTTTCCCATTTCCCGCATTAGCGAGGTAGCGTTAAGAACAGAGGACTGAGCATTTGGGGGAATATCCTCACCTAGCCCCCTTCTCTGTTCCTTCTTTTGGAAAATTAAAAAAAAAAAAAACCGAGAGGGGAGGATTTCCAGCCCCCCGCTCCCTCCCCTTTTAGTCGCCTTCTACGACATGCAGGGAATACGTGGGAAGTATTCTTTCTCCCCTATCCCCAGGGATAATATATATATATATATATACATATATTCATCTATTTTATCTATTTATCTATTTTACTTTGTCGCTCTCTCCCGCGTTAGCGAGGTAGCGCAAGGAAACAGACGAAAGAATGGCCCAACCCACCAACATACACATGTATATACATACACGTCTCCATACGCAAATATACATACCTATACATCTCAATGTACACAATATATATATACACACAGACATATACATATATACACATGTACATAATTCATACTGTCTGCCTTTATTTATTCCCATCGCCACCTCGCCACACATGGAATAACAACCCCCTCCCCCCTCATGTGTGCGAGGTAGCGCTAGGAAAAGACAACAAAGGCCCCATTCGTTCACACTCAGTCTCTAGCTGTCATGTAATAATGCACCGAAACCACAGCTCCCTTTCCACATCCAGGCCCCACAGATCTTTTCATGGTTTACCCCAGACGCTTCACATGCCCTGGTTCAATCCATTGAAAGCACGTCGACCCCGGTATACAACATCGTTTCAATTCACTCTATTCCTTGCACGCCTTTCACCCTCCTGCATGTCCAGGCCACGCTCACTCAAAATCTTTTTCACTCTATCTTTCCACCCCCAATTCGGTCTCCCACTTCTCGTTCCCTCCACCTCTGACACATATATCCTCTTGGTCAATCTTTCCTCACTCATTCTCTCCATGTGACCAAACCATTTCAAAACACCCTCTTCTGCTCTCTAAACCAGACTCTTTTTATTTCCACACATCTCTCTTACCCTATTATTACTTACTCGATCAAACCACCTCACACCACATATTGTCCTCAAACATCTCATTTCCAGTACATCCACCCTCCTGCGCACAGCTCTATCCATAGCCCACGCCTCGCAGCCATACAACATTGTTGGAAACCACTATTCCTTCAAACATACCCATTTTTGCTTTCGGAGTTAATGTTCTCGACTTCCAAACATTCTTCAAGTCTCCCAGAACTTTCCCCCCTCCCCCACTCTATGACACTTCCGTTTCCATGGTTCCATCCGCTGCCAGATCCACTCCCAGATATCTAAAACACTTTACTTCCTAGAGTTTTTCTCCATTCAAACTTACCTCCCAATTGACTTGACCATCAACCATACTGTTCCTGATAACCTTGCTCTTATTCATATTTACTCATAACTTTATTCTTTCACACACTTTACCAAACTCAGTCACCAGCTTCTGCAGTTTCTCACATGTATATATATATATGAATATATATATATAATTTTTTTTTTTCATACTATTCGCTATTTCCCGCGATAGCGAGGTAGCGTTAAGAACAGAGGACTGGGCCTTTGAGGGAATATCCTCACCTGGACCTCTTCTCTGTTCCTTCTTTTGGGAAAAAAAAAAAAAAAAAAAAACGAGAGGGGAGGATTTCCAGCCTCCCGCTCCCTTCCCTTTTAGTCGCCTTCTACGACACGCAGGGAATACGTGGGAGGTGTTCTTTCTCCCCTATCCCCAGGGGATATATATATATATATATATATATATATATATATATATATATATATATATATATATATATATATATATACGCTACCACCTGGTCACCATGGTGAGGGACACCCAAGAGGTCTTCAGTCCTGTCCTGCAGTGCTACTTCGCTACTGCAGTCAGTCAATGATTATATTGTGATCGTGTGTACGGAACTGTACCTGCTGGCCAAGTGTGTGGGGTCTGGAACGTACCAGGTGGAGGGCATTGTGGTACTGGTGCTGCTTACACTACAGACCAGCTGGCTCCTGTTTCATGTCTCTCTTGCTGCTGGGGCTGTTCAGGAGCAGGTTGGGGAGCTGACAAGGTCACTCAGTATGTCTGCTGTCTACATCACTGGGGGAAACTTCTTCATAATCAATCGCTCCTTCATCCTCACGTTTTTCTCAGAAGTGATATTGTGACAGTGATTGTGTCAGCGTCGCGTCGCCTCGCCGCAGTGTATCGAGACAGACTTCCCCAGAACTTTTAAAGGGGAAGTAAATGTTTATAGTTGTGTTAATGGAGTGATAGTTTTCATGCATGGTGTTTTTTTGACAAGAAAATAGTGAAGTTGGAGAAAAATGTAGCTTAGACATTGAAGCTTATTGATACAGTGGTGAAATTGATGAGAACTGCTATTGACGTTTGTGTGAATAAATTGTACATTTCCTTTTCCATAGCCAGAGGTTGAACCATTATGTGACATTCTTTTTTTTCATTCATTTCAATCTAAAAGTTTGTTTTCTAAATTGTTTCTTACATTTTTCATATGTATATATATGTATGTGTGTGTGTGTGTGTGTATGTGCGTATGTGTGTGTATGTGTGTGTGTGTGTATATGTATATATATATGTATATTATCCCTGGGGATAGGGGTGAAAGAATACTTCCCACGTATTCCTCGCGTGTCGTAGAAAGCGACTAGAGGGGACGGGAGCGGGGGGCCGGAAATCCTCCCCTCCTTGTATTAACTTTCTAAAATGGGAAACAGAAGAAGGAGTCACGCGGGGAGTGATCATCCTCCTCGAAGGCTCAGAGTGGGGTGCCTAAATGTGTGTGGATGTAACCAAGATGTGAAAAAAGGAGAGATAGGTAGTATGTTTGAGGAAAGGAACCTGGATGTTTTGGCTCTGAGTGAAACGAAGCTCAAGGGTAAAGGGGAAGAGTGGTTTGGAAATGTCTGGGGAGTGAAGTCAGGGGTTAGTGAGAGGACAAGAGCAAGGGAAGGAGTAGCAATACTCCTGAAACAGGAGTTGTGGGAGTATGTGATAGAATGTAAGAAAGTAAATTCTCGATTAATATGGGTAAAATTGAAAGTTGATGGAGAGAGGTGGGTGATTATTGGTGCATATGCACCTGGGCATGAGAAGAAAGATCATGAGAGGCAAGTGTTTTGGGAGCAGCTGAATGAGTGTGTTAGCGGTTTTGATGCACGAGACCGGGTTATAGTGATGGGTGATTTGAATGCAAAGGTGAGTAATGTGGCAGTTGAGGGAATAATTGGTATGCATGGGGTGTTCAGTGTTGTAAATGGAAATGGTGAAGAGCTTGTAGATTTATGTGCTGAAAAAGGACTGATGATTGGGAATACCCGGTTTAAAAAGCGAGATATACATAAGTATACTTATGTAAGTAGGAGAGATGGCCAGAGAGCGTTATTGGATTACGTGTTAATTGACAGGCGTGCGAAAGAGAGACTTTTGGATGTTAATGTGCTGAGAGGTGCAACTGGAGGGATGTCTGATCATTATCTCGTGGAGGCTAAGGTGAAGATTAGTATGGGTTTTCAGAAAAGAGGAGTGAATGTTGGGGTGAAGAAGGTGGTGAGAGTGAGTGAGCTTGGGAAGGAGACCTGTGTGGGGAAGTACCAGGAGAGACTGTGTACAGAATGGAAAAAGGTGAGAACAATGGAAGTAAGGGGAGTGGGGGAGGAATGGGATGTATTTAGGGAATCAGTGATGGATTGCGCAAGAGATGCTTGTGGCATGAGAAGAGTGGGAGGTGGGCTGTTTAGAAAGGGTAGTGAGTGGTGGGATGAAGAAGTAAGAGTATTAGTGAAAGAGAAGAGAGAGGCATTTGGACGATTTTTGCAGGGAAAAAATGCAATTGAGTGGGAGAAGTATAAAAGAAAGAGACAGGAGGTCAAGAGAAAGGTGCAAGAGGTGAAAAAAAGGGCAAATGAGAGTTGGGGTGAGAGACTATCAGTAAATTTTAGGGAGAATAAAAAGATGTTCTGGAAGGAGGTAAATAGGGTGCGTAAGACAAGGGAGCAAATGGGAACTTCAGTGAAGGGCGTAAATGGGGAGGTGATAACAAGTAGCGGTGATGTGAGAAGGAGATGGAATGAGTATTTTGAAGGTTTGTTGAATGTGTCTGATGACAGAGTGGCAGATATAGGGTGTTTTGGTCGAGGTGGTGTGCAAAGTGAGAGGGTTGGGGAAAATGATTTGGTAAACAGAGAAGAGGTAGTAAAAGCTTTGCGGAAGATGAAAGCCGGCAAGGCAGCAGGTTTGGATGGTATTGCAGTGGAATTTATTAAAAAGGGGGGTGACTGTATTGTTGACTGGTTGGTAAGGTTATTTAATGTATGTATGACTCATGGTGAGGTGCCTGAGGATTGGCGGAATGCGTGCATAGTGCCATTGTACAAAGGCAAAGGGGATAAGAGTGAGTGCTCAAATTACAGAGGTATAAGTTTGTTGAGTATTCCTGGTAAATTATATGGGAGGGTATTGATTGAGAGGGTGAAGGCATGTACAGAGCATCAGATTGGGGAAGAGCAGTGCGGTTTCAGAAGTGGTAGAGGATGTGTGGATCAGGTGTTTGCTTTGAAGAATGTATGTGAGAAATACTTAGAAAAGCAAATGGATTTGTATGTAGCATTTATGGATCTGGAGAAGGCATATGATAGAGTTGATAGAGATGCTCTGTGGAAGGTATTAAGAATATATGGTGTGGGAGGCAAGTTGTTAGAAGCAGTGAAAAGTTTTTATCGAGGATGTAAGGCATGTGTACGTGTAGGAAGAGAGGAAAGTGATTGGTTCTCAGTGAATGTAGGTTTGCGGCAGGGGTGTGTGATGTCTCCATGGTTGTTTAATTTGTTTATGGATGGGGTTGTTAGGGAGGTAAATGCAAGAGTCCTGGAAAGAGGGGCAAGTATGAAGTCTGTTGGGGATGAGAGAGCTTGGGAAGTGAGTCAGTTGTTGTTCGCTGATGATACAGCGCTGGTGGCTGATTCATGTGAGAAACTGCAGAAGCTGGTGACTGAGTTTGGTAAAGTGTGTGGAAGAAGAAAGTTAAGAGTAAATGTGAATAAGAGCAAGGTTATTAGGTACAGTAGGGGTGAGGGTCAAGTCAATTGGGAGGTGAGTTTGAATGGAGAAAAACTGGAGGAAGTGAAGTGTTTTAGATATCTGGGAGTGGATCTGTCAGCGGATGGAACCATGGAAGCGGAAGTGGATCATAGGGTGGGGGAGGGGGCGAAAATTTTGGGAGCCTTGAAAAATGTGTGGAAGTCGAGAACATTATCTCGGAAAGCAAAAGTGGGTATGTTTGAAGGAATAGTGGTTCCAACAATGTTGTATGGTTGCGAGGCGTGGGCTGTGGATAGAGATGTGCGCAGGAGGATGGATGTGCTGGAAATGAGATGTTTGAGGACAATGTGTGGTGTGAGGTGGTTTGAGCGAGTGAGTAACGTAAGGGTAAGAGAGATGTGTGGAAATAAAAAGAGCGTGGTTGAGAGAGCAGAAGAGGGTGTTTTGAAATGGTTTGGGCACATGGAGAGAATGAGTGAGGAAAGATTGACCAAGAGGATATATGTGTCGGAGGTGGAGGGAACGAGGAGAAGAGGGAGACCAAATTGGAGGTGGAAAGATGGAGTGAAAAAGATTTTGTGTGATCGGGGCCTGAACATGCAGGAGGGTGAAAGGAGGGCAAGGAATAGAGTGAATTGGAGCGATGTGGTATACAGGGGTTGACGTGCTGTCAGTGGATTGAATCAAGGCATGTGAAGCGTCTGGGGTAAACCATGGAAAGCTGTGTAGGTATGTATATTTGCGTGTGTGGACGTATGTACATGTGTATGGGGGGGGGGGGGGTTGGGCCATTTCTTTCGTCTGTTTCCTTGCGCTACCTCGCAAACGCGGGAGACAGCGACAAAGTATAAAAAAAAAAAAAAAAAAAAAAAAAAAAAAAAATATATATATATATATATATATATATATATATATATATATATATATATATATTATCCCTGGGGATAGGGGAGAAAGAATACTTCCCACGTATTCCCTGCGTGTCGTAGAAGGCGACTAAAAGGGGAGGGAGCGGGGGGCTGGAAATCTTCCCCTCTCGTTTTTTTTTTTTTTAATTTCCAAAACAAGGAACAGAGAAGGGGGCCAGGTGAGGATATTCCCTCCAAGGCCCAGTCCTCTGTTCTTAACGCTACCTCGCTAACGCGGGAAATGGCGAATAGTTTGAAAGAAAAAAGAATATATATATATATATATATCATACAAACCTCCAACAGCCAGGATCGAACCTGGGACCCCTGTGCAAGAGGCAGGCATGCTAACCGCTAGGCTATGGGACTGTATAATAGGAAACAACTATTCGAAATACTGAGTACTCGAATACCTTTCGTCTCACAATGGTGAGCAACGGGGTCTATACTTGGTTGTTTCCGAACAGACGCACATATCCAGCTGATAGCGTTTTACCGAACCTAACTGTACAACGCGGAGGTATATGAATACGAATAAAGTGCATATGAACGCGCACCTTCATAGAACATACAAACATCCAACAGCCGTATTCATATACCTCCGCGTTGTACAGTTAGGTACGGTAAAACGCTATCAGCTGGCTATGTGCGTCTGTTCGGAAACAACCAAGTATAGACCCCGTTGCTCACCATTGTGAGACGAAAGGTATTCGAGTACTCAGTATTTCGAATAGTTGTTTCCTATTATACAGTCCCATAGCCTAGCGGTTAGCATGCCTGCCTCTTGCACAGGGGTCCCAGGTTCGATCCTGGCTGTTGGAGGTTTGTATGTTCTATGAAGGTGCGCGTTCATATGCACTTTATTCGTATATATATATATATATATATAAATATATACATATATATATATATATATATAAATATATATATATGTATATATATACATACATATATGTATATATATATATATATATATATATATATTTTTTTTTTTTTTTTTGCTTTGTCGCTGTCTCCCGCGTTTGCGAGGTAGCGCAAGGAAACAGACGAAGGAAATGGCCCAACCCACCCCCATACACATGTATATACATACGTCCACACACGCAAATATACATACCTACACAGCTTTCCATTGTTTACCCCAGACGCTTCACATGCCTTGATTCAATCCACTGACAGCACGTCAACCCCGGTATACCACATCGCTCCAATTCACTCTATTCCTTGCCCTCCTTTCACCCTCCTGCATGTTCAGGCCCCGATCACACAAAATCTTTTTCACTCCATCTTTCCACCTCCAATTTGGTCTCCCTCTTCTCCTCGTTCCCTCCACCTCCGACACATATATCCTCTTGGTCAATCTTTCCTCACTCATTCTCTCCATGTGCCCAAACCATTTCAAAACACGATCTTCTGCTCTCTCAACCACGCTCTTTTTATTTCCACACATCTCTCTTACCCTTACGTTACTTACTCGATCAAACCACCTCACACCACACACTGTCCTCAAACATCTCATTTCCAGCACATCCATCCTCCTGCGCACAACTCTAACCATAGCCCACGTCTCGCAACCATACAACATTGTTGGAACCACTATTCCTTCAAACATACCCATTTTTCTTTCCGAGATAATGTTCTCGACTTCCACACATTCTTCAAGGCTCCCAGAATTTTCGCCCCCTCCCCCACCCTATGATCCACTTCCGCTTCCATGGTTCCATCCGCTGCCAGATCCACTCCCAGATATCTAAAACACTTTACTTCCTCCAGTTTTTCTCCATTTAAACTTACCTCCCAATTGACTTGACCCCCAACCCTACTGTACCTAATAACTTTGCTCTTATTCACATTTACTCTTAACTTTCTTCTTTCACACACTTTACCAAACTCAGTCACCAGCTTCTGCTGTTTCTCACATGAATCAGCCACCAGCGCTGTATCATCAGCGAACAACAACTGACTCACTTCCCAAGCTCCCTCATCCCCAATATATATATATATATATATATATATATATATATATATATATATATATATATATATATATATATATATATATATATATATATATATATATATATATTTATATATACACATACATGTAAACGCACACAGATGCACATATACATACATAGACATATACATATATACACATGTACATATTCATACTTGCTTCCTTCATCCATTTAAGTCGCCACCTCGCCACACATGAAATAGCCCTCTCGAGGTAGCGCTAGGAAAAGACAAAAAAGGCCTCATTCTTTCACACTCAGTCTCTAGCTGTCATGTGTAATCCATCGAAATCACAGCACCCTTTCCTTATCCAGGCCCTACAGAACTTTCCATGGTCTACACCAGACGTTTTATATGCCCTGGTTCAACCCATTGACAGCAGGTCGACCCCGGTATACGAAATCGTTATAATTCACTGTAATCCTTGCACGCCTTTCACCCTCCTGTATGTTCAGGGCCTGATCGCTCAAAATCTTTTTCACTCCATTTTTCTACCTCCAATTTGATCTCCCGCTTCTCCTCGTTCCCTCTACCTCTGACTCATATATCCTCTTTGTCAATCTCTCCTCACCCATTCTCTCCATGTGACCAAACCATTTCAATACACCCTCTTCTGCTCTCTCAACCACATCCATTTTATTACCACACATCTCTTTTACCCTTTCATTACTTACTCGATCATACCACCTCACACCACATATTGTCCTCAAACATTCCATTTCCAATACATTCACCCTCCTCCGCACAACTCTATCTATAGCCCATGCCTCGCAACCATCACCCTGTTGGACTCGGTGTTCAGTGTCTCTTGTAAATACATTAATCGCTCACTTCCCTCATAGGGAGCGAGCCATGCACACCTTTAGCAACAAATGCCTCGGCCCCAGCCTGGGTAACTGTCTTCAAGGATGTAGGCTACTTAACTGACTGACACTGAGTCTCGTTTGTGTACTGCGTGACACGGAATCACGTTGGGTTGATAAGGCGATCATTTCTATTTTCTTGGTTAATCACTTCACTATGTCACTTTGTCACCTTTGCACTTAACTTTGTCACTTTTCCACACTCGATACATTTTCCTGGTGCCATTATTTTAAACTGTATTACTGTATCTTCTTATCTGAGAGCCGTGAGTAAATAGTAAACTTTTTGCACTTGGCTAAAATCTATATGGAAATTGTTATGATGGACGAAGACATGTCCCGTATAACTGTACTTATGATACATGACGCGGGTTATTTCACGTGCTAATTCTTTACATTATTCTTACAATATGATACTTTGCGTCTTACTAGCTAAACAATATTATAAGAGTACCCATAATTGGCCTCTCTCTCTCTCTCTCTCTCTCTCTCTCTCTCTCTCTCTCTCTCTCTCTCTCTCTCTCTCTCTCTCTCTCTCTCGCTCTCTCTCTTCGGGGAAGGGATATGGTGTGAGGTCATTAGGTGGCTGTCGGCCCCTCACTGTTGACCCTGGGCACCGATCAACACCGCGGGGTTGCCATCATATGATGGCTTTAGTAATAAAGTTTATTCTCACTTTGCAAGGTATAATTTTCCCAATATATCAAATAACGATTGTAAGTCCATAATATCAAATTATCATACCGGTTAGAAAGATGTGATAGCACTGGCTACCTTCTGGTTCCTTGTTGACTCTGTGTTTATTTTGCGATAACTTTATGCACACAATTAGATCTCTCCTTGTCCAACGCTTCTACCCTATGATAACTACCCAGTTACATTCGATCACTCTTATGAAAATGTCGCAATTCCACATTGCGACCTTTTTCTATCCTGACATGCTAAATCCTGCTGCTACCCTTATTCCTAATCTTTCATGATTGCCTAGACTCTACCAACACTTCCCTACTGTCTGGTCCATTTTTCGAGGTTCCTTAGTACAGCAATTATGCCTGAGCACTAGCTGTGCTCTTCTTCTCCCTAGCCCAAACTGAACAGATACCAGGCCGACAATTGTACCATTCCTTACCCATCCTCATGGCGCCACCTGCACCTCAGTCTTGTTCCACAGCCTACCTTGCTGTAGTCGCGGCTATAATCAAGCCCTGCGACACAGTTACAAATATCCAGCTCATTCCCGAGAGATTTAGAGATAATGACCGTTCCTCTAGGTTGATTACTATCCGATGTACTGCAACGCCAACTCCCACAAATCATTCCCATTTAACTTCTCCCCAATCTTCTACCTTCTCATCCTCCCTCCTTCTATGTCCACCTTTTTCTAGTCTAATATACCTCCATCATCCAGTCCTTAGGCACAGCTGCCATAGCGAGCCATGCTATGGCAAGTGTTTCTCCTAAAAGTACCCTGCACAGTCAACTTCTTTCCCTTGCTCTCCACCCTGTATCGTCCCGGTTTCAAACTCCCCACCGTAGCTTCCCACAGGGGTTGAGAGATTATCGAGTCAGCTGACTCCACACGCTGCCTCAGTCATTCTTCCCTACACCCGACACGTTGACCAACACCATCGTGACACTCACATAATTGCAAACATGATTATCCACGCCTCCATCTTTCCGCAGCCCACAGATCGTAAGTAGTCTGTTCAGCAACCACAGTCTTACCTACCAATTATAGGAGTTCGAAAAATGAGAGAAAATAAAGAGAGGAGAGAAAATACTGTACTTACGTTATTACTGCTAGTAGCACTTACTAGAGATTATGATCTGATGGTTGATGATGATCAGTGAGATTACCATGGGAGCCCATAGCCATATTATGAGAAAAACCCGTTGATACAGACATTAATGACCCAACTAGGCCAATGGATTGCCAAGCATACTTTGGCTATTCACTATCCTGTAGGATAAGGAAAAAGCCAATAGCCTTCTTACATTTAATACTTAAATAGAATGACATGGGAACACCTAACATGACAATCAAATGCACGTAGTCACGCAGTAACCGGAATCTTAATAATATCTGAATGGCTGCAACACCATACTCACTCATTATGTATGGGTCCACATGTTATTACATTAAATACCTAAGGTTACTCACAGTATCAGAAATAATGTGGCCTGCCTCCTAATAAAAATGCTCGTAATAACTAAACATCCTGATTCACAATAGCAAAGGACCTCTTGTTCTCTGATGCTAAAAGTCCACTTGAGTGTGTAACACATGGTTTTAGCTGGATTTTTAATAGGTGGAATGCAGCCGGGTCTCTGGGCGTGTGTGCTTCTGTGGCCAAGCAATAGACCCTTGTCCTCTACGTCGGGTCGGTCCGTGCTCGTGCACGTCATCAAGATTCTTCACAGCGTGGACCCTGACTGATACCCTATAGATTCTCGACCTAGAGAAGTGCTCGTCCCATACAGCTGCTCAACTCACACAACTCCTCGAATCAACCAGACTCGACCGGGCTACTCGACTCAAACAGCTACTCGGCCCACACAAGCTGCCTGTTGGAATCGAAGTTATCAGTGTCTCTTGTAGACTTATTACTGGCTCATTACCTTCACAGGAGGCAAGTCATGCACACTTTTTAAAGAGAGTTTTTGCAACAGATCGAGGTGTTAGCTTACCGGGATTTCTTAGAGGGTGTTGAATGCTATGCCTCCCCGGCTGGGGAACTATCTCCAAGGAGTTAGGACACTTAACTGATACTTGAGTCTCGTGTGTGTACTGCGTGATCCGGAATCACGTTGGGTTGCCACGTGATCATTTCAGTTACAGATTGGAATCATAAATGTCCTTCATGCGTAAATGTTGAGCTTAGACACGATGCGAACAGCTTGCTGAATAATTCTTACTGGAGTCATTATTCATCCGTTATATATTAGCACAGCATTACTGTGTCAAGAAATACCTAAATTTTACATATAAACGAATTTAACTTTAAGGCAGCCGAGATGGACCTCCTCTATAGCCCTAACTGTAGGAGGTTTTCAAATCCTCCCACATGTGTTTAGTACCGTCCGGTAATTAATGAGATCCTAACAAGGAAACTTTTCCCGTAGCTGCTCCCTGTGGGACGACGCCGAAACAAATTTGTAAAAGTAAGGAAGTTGAGATGTTGCAAATGGCACCAATGTTATACTTTACACATAGAGCAACTGCCGTCCGTGCAATTGGAAAACAGTTGCCGTTGTTACAGTTATCTCTCCTTATTCCCAGTAATTGTTTCAGTTATTAATGATGTGTTCAGTTTTCTAAGATACATTATATTCTTTTGAAGAATCTTATTATCGTATGTTACAATTTGAAATTTTGTTTATTTGATTATAAATAGATAAGTAGATATTTTTACTATTATTACAACATATGAAGACCAAGAAATACGTCAGAGATAAAGTAGAAATCTGTACACATCTTAGCGATGTCAAAGACTTATGTTATAAATTGAGGCCAGTATATTTGCCAAAGATTTGTTAGGTAAAATATGGTAGAGGGAGATCATTGTATTGAGTAAATTGTATTTCTATGTTCAGAGAGAGCACATATTTATTTTCAATGATGTAAGTATATCTTTATAACTTTCTGCCACTGTGTTTGTTATTCGACCAGTGTTCCAAGAAAGAAAAGTGTATATATACCAAGCGGCCGTCAGCTGTATGATGTTAACCAGATGGCAAGGACTCTGTTTCTAGCCCAAATCTCCCTCTTAATAGAAGCAATTATTTCGGAGTTCTGTCTTAATGGGCGTATGGGTTGATTATACAAATTTAAAGACAAGGAAGGAGTGAGGTGCATAACATGGGGAACTGTCTGGGAGTGAATATGTGAAACCTACTGTCCTAGAAGGATGATATGAAACCAACCGTCCAGGATCTGAAACTATGTGTACTGGGAGCTGAAATCAAGTGTACGTAGTTCAAGTTGTACCGAAGTGTTGTGTTGTGCTCTCTTGTAATATACTGGAGAAGATTTCTCTAAACAAGTGTTCATACTTGTATATACATTTTGTTTAAACATGGCAGATAACGCTAAGAAGTTTAGTGAAACCGAGGATATATGTTTTCTATACCAATGTAATATAAATGAACAGAATCAGGTGGCAGGTAATTATGGAATTTCTCTGAGGACACATATCAAAAGTGATATGCAGAGAGAATCAATTGATCAGTTGGTGTCCTCATCAATATTGAAGGAATCTGAAGATGTTGAAAATAGTGGTGATGATGGAGCACAGATAAGTAAAAAAGTGGCAATGTAAAGGATGAGGCTAGAATTTGAGCTTAAAATGTAACTAGAAGCAGAAAAAGAGAAAATGCAGGTAGAAAAAGAAAGAATACAGGTAGAGGCAGGATAAGAGAGGATTCAGGAAATCAGACATAGAGGAGAGAACAGGTACAAGAAGAAGAATTGGAGATAAAGATGATAGAGTAAGTCAGTCACCTGAATCTACAGAAGCCGAGTACTTCTTTATTCAATTCGAAAAATTTGCAACTATTGAAGAATGGGATGAAACTGACTGGGCTATGTTGGTGCAGAGCAAGAATTGGACGCAGAAGCGTACAGGAGAATTTTTAGGGACGTCAAGAAAATTAGCGAACGAACTCATCTTGAGATGGATAGAGAATGTGAAATGACATTTGACAGGTGGTGTAAGTCTGAGGAAGCAGAGAAAAAGAAGGAAATGAGACTAATAATCCTGTTGGAACAGTTCAAAAGTGATATACAACCTGAAATATATTATGAAATATATAAGAATAGAGTGAAAAATGTGAAGGAAGCAGCCAGGATGGCTGACCAGTTGGAATTAGGTAACAGATATTGTAAGAGAGAAATAACAAGGAGACAAAGTATGATAAGGCAGAATAATAGACAGAATTATGACAAACACTATTCAAATGCTCAGTAGCCTAGTCAACATCATATTGTGGAAGGTTCACATAACTATGAGCCACGAAACAATGTAGAAAATAGATTCCAAAGACATACACACTACAGGTATTCAAGACCTCAGTTTAGCCATAACCCTTATGTTAGTAGACAGGAGAGGTCACCAATAAAATGTTTGGGATGTAGATAATTTGGTCATGGTAAATATCAGTGTCAAAAATCCCTTAAGACTATAGGATTAAATGTTGCTTGGGAACAGATACATTATATTAGTGAGGTAAGAAGTAATGAATATAATGTGAGTATACCAAAATATGCAATTTGTGAGCCATATTTTACTGAAGGAAAGGAAGCCTTGAGAAAAAAATTTTATACTGAGAGATAGTGGAGCAAGTCAGAGTTTAATTCTGTAGGATGTATCAGAGTGGACAAATGAAATATTGAATATAAGAGAATTAAAGTCAGAGATAACTGCCCCAATACATTATATAAATCTTGAGAATGGGTGTATGCGTGGCCGTGTAAAAGTTGGGATATGTGATGAATTTCCTATGCCTAGAGTGCACATGCTATTGGTGAATGATTTGACTGACAAATTAGTCCCAGAGTCTTTTATGAGCAGTAATCCATTTGATGTAGAGACTAATGTAAACTTTAGAGAGTCAGACTGATAGTAACGTACAGTGCAGTAAATTATTTTTATCCAGCTTGTGTTGTGACCAGGTCAATGTTAAAGAGAGGAGAAGTTGAATATGATTTAGGTGAATCATTTAATGAAGAGTATGTAACTAGAGATAATACAGTAGAATTTGAAAACGAAACGAGCACTGTGGAATCGAACATTGATGTGTTTCCAGATTTTGTTGTGGACAAGGAAGAGTTGACAAAGTTACAGAAGGGTGATGAGAGTTTGAAAGAATGTTGAAGTGAACCTGCTAGAAATAGGAGTGAGAATGATGTGTTAGTTGGATTTTATGTATAGAATGGTGTTAATGGGAAAGTGGAGGCCTGCTTATGTTCCAGTATCTGATCACTAGGAGGTCAGTAAGTAGATTGTTGTACCAAAGAATTTTAGAGTACTTGTAGTTGCTCGGTCTCATAGTTCTTGTTTTTCTGTATCATTTGGGATTTAGTAAGACAAATGATAGGGCTACACAGAATTTGGTGCCTGAGATTATAGGTCTTTTTGGGGGTAAATTTTGGTCGCTGATTCTAAATATTTCACCAGTTTTTCTCAATCAGCTATGGTTATCGAGATATAATATACCCCTAATTGCTATGCATACAACCGATCAGGCACAAGTAGAATATGTTTATTTATTATTAAATTACATCTATAGAGTCAGATAATGGTGAAACAAGCGTAGAAAGTTATACATCATTTACTCAGACGTCTCACGTTTTAAAGATTTCTTGCGGTGAGCTACCCCTGGACAATCACGTTGAATGGTCCAGCAGTAATCCGCCATCATATGGGTATCCCAGTGTCCCTTGTATCTTTCTTTCATGGTTCTTAATTCTTGGTGGAATCGCTCACCCTGTTCCTCACTTATGTCACCTTATGTAGTCAAAGCAGTCCCCTTCTTCGTTCAAAGCCCTCAAAAACTGCTTCATTAAACCTGGTTTGATGTGCAATGGTGGAAAAATGATCGTATAATTGTCAACCAAGGCTTCTGCTATTAAATTCCTTATTCCAACCACCATGTCTTCTCTCAGAGGCCATTGTATTCTCACCCAGTGCTCATACTTAGCTCTACTATCCCAGAGATAGATGAAGCAGTGATACTTGGTGTATCCACTCTGATGACCCAGGAGAAAAGTCACCATCTTAAGACCCGCACAGATAACCATTGGTGATGGTGGTATGATATCTTCTGTAAGACCAGGGTGATTGTTTCCTGTCGTTCAGTTGTCTTAGTTGAGTGACCAATTGGGATTGATCCATATTTGTTGCCATTGTGTAGAATCAGGCATTCTAAGCTCGCTTAGAACTATCTAAGCTCACGAGAAGTACATTTATTGATAAGTGCATTATCTCAAAAACTATAGCTGCTAGAGGTAAATAAAGGTCATATTCTTATTTAGCGGCGTGAATATACCTAGAATCATGTCTAAAATCTAGGGCATCAAAAGATTTGTTTAAATTTGTTGGCCAATAGAACTGAGTTGATAATTAATCATATATAGCTAACTAGCTTTATAGAATTAATTATTAACTTATTTCTATTGGTCATATATGAAGAAAGATGTATCCCAGTATTGTAAGACTTGTGAATTATGTCAGAGACTAGGTAAACCCAACCAGACTGTTCAGCCAGCACCATTGCAGCTAAATCCTGCTTTTTGTAAACCTTTTAGCAAAATCGCAATTGACTGCATAGGTCCCCTACCAAAAGCACGTAAAGAAAATCAGCATTTAATGATAATAATGTGCGCATTTACCAGATTTCCAGAGACGCTGCCATTGCGTAGCATACATTTGAAAAATATTGCAAGAAAGTTAGTGAAATATCTCTCCTGGGTGGGTATGCCTGAAATTATACATTCAGACCAGGAAAGTAATTTCACTTAGGAATATATTCAAGAAAAAAATTAAAGGGGTTACATATAACACATAAAGTGTCAAGTGCTTATCACCCACAAAGCCAAGGAATTGTGGAGAGATTCCATCAGACTTTGAAAAATACTTTGAGAATGTATTGTGAGGAATGTCAGTAGACTGGGATGAGAATGTGCCTTTAGCATTGTTTGCCATTAGATACGCAGTACAAGAGTCTACAGGTTTTGGTCCATTTGAGTCAGTGTATGGACATGAAATAAAAGGTCCATTGATTATGTTTAAAGAGAAGTGGATAGGGAAGAGTAATTCTCCTGGATCACTGAAGTATGTATCAGATTTTAAACACAGATTGCGTAGAGCTAGAGAGATTGCTGCAGATAATTTGAAAAAGTGACAAGAGGATATGAAAACATAGCATGACAAAAAAATCTAGAAGCAGAGAGTTCAAACCAGGTGATCCAGTGCTGGTATTATTGCCTGAGACAGGAAATTCATTGAGAGCAAGGTTTTATGGTCCCTGGGTTATTGAGAAAAAAGAGTATATGAATTGAACTATATTGTTAATACTCCAGAAAGACGCAAGCCGAGCCAATGATAAAACCTTATCATGATAGAAACTCTGCAAAGGATGATGATGTTACAATTGTGTATTGTGCATGTGTTATGTCTGACGATGCAGAGGAAATGGATGAAAGTGAGTATGTAAAACTGGGGAGATATGAAGACAAACTGTTTAAAAAGATCAGATGTGTTAGATGATTTGAAAAAGAAGCTTGATCATTCGGAAACTGAGAGAATAGATGAAATCATACAAATAATGAATGAGTTTAGGTGTTTGTTTTCTGATGTTCCTAGAAGAACTGATGATGTTTCACAGCGTGACGTCAAAATTGACAATGCAACATCTATTAATAAGCAGCACCAGTATAGAGTGAATCCTAAAATGAGAGAGATAATGAGAAAAGAAGTACGGTATATGCTTGACAATGTTCTAAGAAAATAATAGCCCTTAGAGTTCACTTTGTGTGTTGATAACTAGACCTGAGGGTATTTCCTATAGTTTATGTTCTGATCTCAGAAAGGTAAGCATCCAAGAGTGGATGCTTGTATTGATTAGATAGGAGATGCTAAATTTGTGACTGAGTTAGATTTATTGAAAGGATATTGGGAAGTGCCTTTGACTGAAAGAGCAAAATTGATTTCTTCATTTGTAACTATGGATGTATAGTACTGCAAAAATTCCAGCATCTACAAATAAGAAAGAATCATTGAGATTTCTGGGTATGGCTGGATATTACCGTAGGTTTTGTAAGAATTTTTCAGTCGTTGCTTTTTCCATTAACCAACTTGTTGTCAAACAAAGTAAAATTTGTGTAGCACGATCAATGTTATGAGGCTTTAAGAAACTGAAACAGATATTTGTAAATGCATCCATACTTTCTACTCCAGACTATGACAGACCATTTAAGTTGTATATACATGCTAGTAACTTAGGAGTTAGTGGAGTTTTGATGCAAGAGAAAGATGATATTGATTATCCAATCTGTTATTTTTCAAAGAAGTTTCTTTCCTATTAGAAAAAATTACAGCACTACTGAAAGGAAACATTATCAATGATTTTAAGTTTGAATTTTTTTGACATTTATTTGAGAGGAGCAAATAGGCGGCCGATCCAAGTGTTTATGGATCACAATCCCATTTTATTTGTGCATAAGATGGAAAGTGTAATGCAACGTTTGACAAGGTGGAGTCTTTTGTTACAAGATTATAATATGATCATTAACCATATTAGAAGAAAGGATAATGTTGTAGCTGATGCCTTGTATCGTATTCCAGTTAGTTATGTGTTAACTTGAGGCTGACTCATGCCTCTTTTTGGAGGGGGATGATAGTTATCTCTCTCACATTTACATATATACATTTCAATGTATACATATATATATATATATATATATATATATATATATATATATATATATATATATATATATATATATATATATATATATATATATATATATATATATATATATATATATATATATATATATATATATATATATATATATATATATGAGAGTTGGGGTGAGAGAGTATCATTAAATTTTAGGGAGAATAAAAAGATGTTCTGGAAGGAGGTAATTAAAGTGCGTAAGACAAGGGAGCAAATGGGAACTTCAGTGAAGGGCGCAAATGGGGAGGTGATAACAAGTAGTGGTGATGTGAGAAGGAGATGGAGTGAGTATTTCGAAGGTTTGTTGAATGTGTTTGATGATAGAGTGGCAGATATAGGGTGTTTTGGTCGAGGTGGTGTGCAAAGTGAGAGGGTTAGGGAAAATGATTTGGTAAACAGAGAAGAGGTAGTGAAAGCTTTGCGGAAGATGAAAGCCGGCAAGGCAGCAGGTTTGGATGGTATTGCAGTGGAATTTATTAAAAAAGGGGGTGACTGTATTGTTGACTGGTTGGTAAGGTTATTTAATGTATGTATGACTCATGGTGAGGTGCCTGAGGATTGGCGGAATGCGTGCATAGTGCCATTGTACAAAAGCAAAGGGGATAAGAGTGAGTGCTCAAATTACAGAGGTATAAGTTTGTTGAGTATTCCTGGTAAATTATATGGGAGGGTATTGATTGAGAGGGTGAAGGCATGTACAGAGCATCAGATTGGGGAAGAGCAGTGTGGTTTCAGAAGTGGTAGAGGATGTGTGGATCAGGTGTTTGCTTTGAAGAATGTATGTGAGAAATACTTAGAAAAGCAAATAGATTTGTATGTAGCATTTATGGATCTGGAGAAGGCATATGATAGAGTTGATAGAGATGCTCTGTGGAAGGTATTAAGAATATATGGTGTGGGAGGAAAGCTGTTAGAAGGAGTGAAAAGTCTTTATCGAGGATGTAAGGCATGTGTACGTGTAGGAAGAGAGGAAAATGATTGGTTGTCAGTGAATGTAGGTTTGCGGCAGGGGTGTGTGATGTCTCCATGGTTGTTTAATTTGTTTATGGATGGGGTTGTTAGGGAGGTAAATGCAAGAGTTTTGGAAAGAGGGGCAAGTATGAAGTCTGTTGGGGAATAGAGAGCTTGGGAAGTGAGTCAGTTGTTGTTCGCTGATGACACAGCGCTGGTGGCTGATTCATGTGTGAAACTGCAGAAGCTGGTGACTGAGTTTGGTAAAGTGTGTGGAAGAAGAAAGTTAAGAGTAAATGTGAATAAGAGCAAGGTTATTAGGTACAGTAGGGTTGAGGGTCAAGTCAATTGGGAGGTGAGTTTGAATGGAGAAAAACTGGAGGAAGTGAAGTGTTTTAGATATCTGGGAGTGGATCTGGCAGCGGATGGAACCATGGAAGCGGAAGTGGATCATAGGGTGGGGGAGGGGGCGAAAATTCTGGGGGCCTTGAAGAATGTGTGGAAGTCGAGAACATTATCTCGGAAAGCAAAAATGGGTATGTTTGAAGGAATAGTGGTTCCAACAATGTTGTATGGTTGCGAGGCGTGGGCTATGGATAGAGTTGTGCGCAGGAGGATGGATGTGCTGGAAATGAGATGTTTGAGGACAATGTGTGGTGTGAGGTGGTTTGATCGAGTGAGTAATGTAAGGGTAAGAGAGATGTGTGGAAATAAAAAGAGCGTGGTTGAGAGAGCAGAAGAGGATGTTTTGAAGTGGTTTGGGCACATGGAGAGGATGAGTGAGGAAAGATTGACTAAGAGGATATATGTGTCGGAGGTGGAGGGAACAAGGAGAAGAGGGAGACCAAATTGGAGGTGGAAAGATGGAGTGAAAAAGATTTTGTGTGATCGGGGGCCTGAACATGCAGGAGGGTGAAAGGAGGGCAAGGAACAAAGTGAATTGGAGTGATATGGTATACCGGGGCTGACGTGCTGTCAGTGGATTGAATCAAGGCATGTGAAGCGTCTGGGGTAAACCATGGAAAGCTGTGTAGGTATGTATATTTGCGTGTGTGGACGTATGTATATACATGTGTATGGGGGGGGGTTGGTCCATTTCTTTCGTCTGTTTCCTTGCGCTACCTCGCAAACGCGGGAGACAGCGACAAAGTATAGAAAAAAAAAATATATATATATATATATATATATATATATATATATATATAATATATATATATATATATATATATATATATATATATATATATATATATATATATACATACCCAGACATATACATGTGTATACATGTACATAATTCATACTTGTTGCCTCATTCATTCTCGTCGCCACCCCGCCACACATTAAATGACATCCCCCTCCACCCATAGGCGCGCGAGGTAGCGCTATGAAAGACAACAAAGGCCACATTCGTTCACCCTCAGTCTCAAGCTGTTATGTGTAATGCACAGAAACCACAGCTCCTTTTCCACATCCAGGCCCCACAGAACATTCCATGGTTTACCCCAGACGCTTCACATGCCCTGGTTCAATCCATTGACAGCACGTCGACCCCGGTATACCACATCGTTCCAATTCACTCTATGCCTTGCACGCCTTTCACCCTTCTATATGTTCAGGCTACAATCGCTCAAAATCATTTTCACTCCATCCTTCCACCTCCAGTTTGGTATCCCACTTCTTCTCGTTCCCTCCCCCTCTGACACTTATATCCTCTTTCTCAATCTTTCCTCAACCATTCTTTCCATGTGACTAAACCATTTCAATACACCCTCTTCTGTATTCTCAACCAAACTATATCTATTACCATACATATCTCTTACCCTTTCATTACTTACTCGATCAAACCACCTTACACTACATATTATCCTCAAACATCTCATTTCCATCACATCCACCCTCCTCCGCATAACCCTATCAATCGCCCGTGCCTCACAACCATATAACATTGTTAGAACCTTCAAGCAAACCCATTTTAGCTTTCCGAGATAACATTCTCACCTTTCACACATTCTGCAACGCTCCAAGAACCTTTGCCTCCTCCCCCACCCTGTGACTCACTTCCGCTTCCGTGGTTCCATCCACTGCCAAATCCACTCAGAGATATGTGAAACCCCTTCACTTCCTCCAGTTTTTCTCCATTCAAACTTACCTCCCAGTTGACTTGTTCCTCAACTCTACTGAGCCTAATAACCATGCTCTTATTCATATTTACTCTCAGCTTTCTTTCACGCACTTTACGAGACTCAGTCACCAATTTCTGCAGTTTCTCACCTGAATCAGCCATCAGCGCTGTATCATCAGCGAACAACAAGTGACTCACTTCCCAAGCCCTCTCATCCCCAACAGATTGCATACTTGCCCCTCTCTCCAAAACTCTTGCATACTTGCCCTCTCTCCAAAACTCTTGCATTCACCTACCTAACAACATCACCCATAAACAAATTAAACATTCATGGAGATATCACACACCCCTCCCGCAAACCGACATTCACTGGGAACCAATCACTTTCCTCTCTTCCTACTCGTACACATGCCTTACATCCTCGATATAAACTTTTCATTGCTTCGAGGAACTTACCTCCCACACCATATAATCTTAATACCTTCGAAAGAGCATCTCTATCAACTCTATCATATGTCTTCTCCAGATCCATAAATGCTAAATACAAATCCATTTGCTTTTCTAAGTATTTCTCACATACATTCTTCAAAGCAAACACCTGATCCACACATCCTCTACCACTTCTGAAACCACAATGCTCCTCCCAAATCAGATGCTCTGTATATGCCTTGACCCTCTCGATCAGTACCTTTCCATAGAATTTCCCATGAATACTCAACAAACCTATGCCTTTGTAATTTGAACACTCTCCTTTATCCCCTTTGCCTTTGTACAGTGGCATTATATATGCATTCAACCAATCCTCAGGCACTTGACCATGAACCATACATACATTAGATATCCTCACCAACTAGTCAACAGCACAGTCACCCCCTTTTTTAATAGATTTCGCAGGAACATCATTCAAACCCGCCGTCTTGACAACTTTCACCTTCAGCAAAGCTTTCACTACTTCTTCTCTGTTTTCCAAATCATTCTTCCTAACCCATCTCACTTCGCACACCTCCTCCACCAAAACACCCTGTATTTGCCACTCTATCATAAAACATATTCAACAAACCTTCAAAATACTCACTCCATCTCCCTCTAACTTCACTACTACTTGTCATTACCTCCCCATTTGTCCCCTTTACCGATGTTCACATTTGTTCTCATGTCTTACGCACTTTATCTACCTCCTTCCAAAACATATTTTTACTTTCCCTAAAACGTAATGATACTCTCTCGCCCCAACTCTCATTTGCCCTCTTTTTCACCTCTCGCACCTTTCTCTTGACCTCTTGCCTCTTTCTTTTATACACCTCTCGGTCATTTGCATTATTTCCCTGCAAAAATTGTCCAAATACCTTTCTCTTCTCTTTCACTAACAATCTTACCTCTTCATCCCACCAATGACTACCCTTTCTAATCTGCACACCTCTCACCTTTCTCATGCCACAGGCAACTTTTGCGCAGGTCATCAGTGCTTCTCTAAATATTTACCATTCCTCCCCCACTTCTATTACTTCATTTCCTCTCACCTTTTTCTATTCTACACTAAATCTCCCTTGGTACTTCCTCACTTGCTCACACCACTCTCTTTACCCCAACATTCTCTCTTCTTTTCTGAAAACCTCTACATATCATCACCTCCACCTTCTTAAGATAATGATCAGACATCCCTACAGTTGCACCTCTCAGCATATTAGCATCCAAAGTCTCTCTTTCACATGCCTGTGAATTAACAGATAATCCAATAACGCTCTCTGGCCATGTCTCCTACTTATATATGTATACTTATGTATATCTCTCTTTTTAAAGCAGGTATTCCCAATCACCAGTCCTTCTTGAGCACACAAATCTACAAAATCTTCGCCATTTTGATTTACAACACTGAACACCCAATATACACCAATTATACCCTCATCTGGCATATTACTCACCATTGCATTCAAATCATCATTCGCTATAACCCGGTCTCAAGCATCAAAGCTGCTAACACACTCACTCAGCTGCTTCCAAAATACTTGCCTCTCATGATCTTTCTTCTCATGACCAGGTGCACAGGCACCAATAATCACGCATCTCTCTCCATCAATTTTCAGTTTTACCCATATCAATCTAGAGTTTACTTTCATACACTCTATCACATACTCCCATACTCCTGCTTCAGTGGCAATGGTACTCCTTCCTTTGCTATTGTCCTCTCACCAACCCTGACTTTACTCCCAAGACATTCCCAAAACCTGGGGATAGGGTAGAAAGAATACTTCCAAAGCATTCTCCGCGTGTCGTAGAATGCGACTAAAGTCGACGGGACCGGGGAGCTAGAAACCCTCCCCTCCTTGTATCTTATCTTTCTAAAAGGGAAACAGAAGGGGTCATGTGGATAGGGCTCATCAACCTCTAAGGCTCAGATTGGGGTGTCTAAAGGTGTGTGGAAGTAACCAAGATGAGAAGAAAGGAGAGATAGGTGGATTTTTTGAGGAAAGGAACCTGGATGTTTCGGCGCTGAGTGAAACGAAGCTAAAGTGCAAAGGTGAAGAGTGGTTTGGGAATGTCTTGGGAGTAAATTCAGGGGTTGGTGAGAGAAAAAATGTAATGGAAGTAGTAGCACTACTCCTGAAGCAGTAGTTGTGGGAGTATGTGATAGAGTGTAAGAAAGTAAAACCTATATTGATATAGGTAAAACTGAAAGTGGATGGAGAGAGATGGGTGATTATTGGTGACTGGTCATGAGAAGAAAGATGATGAGAGGCAAGTGTTTTGGGAGCAGCTGAGTGAGTGTGTTAGTAGGTTTTATGCATGAGACTAGGCTATAGTTAGGCGTTATTTGAATGCAAAATTTAACAATGTGGCAGTTGAGGGTATATTTAGTGTACTTGGAGTTTTCAGTGTTGTAAATGGAAATGGTGAAGAGGTTGTAGATTTGTGTGATGAAAAAGGAATGGTGATTTGGAATACCAGGTTTAAAAAGGTAAGTGTACGTATGTAAGTAAGAGAGATGACCAGAAAGCGTTATTGGACTATGTGTTAATTGTTAGGCGCGTGAAATAGAGACTTGTGGATGTTCATGTGCTGAGAGGCGCAACTGGAGGGATGTCTGATCATTTTCTTGTGGAGGCGAAGGTGAATATTTTTTAGAGGTTTTCAGAAAAGAAGAGATAATGTTGGGATGAAGAGAGTTGTGAGAGTAATTGAACTTGGAATGGAGACTTGCGTGAAAAAGTACCAAGAGAGGTTGATTGCAGAATGAAAAAAGGTGAGATCAAATGACGTAAGAGGACTGGGGAGGAATGGGATATTTCTAGGGAAGCAGTGATGTCTTGCGCAGAAGATGCCCGTCGCATGAGAAAGGTGTGAGTGGGCAGATTAGAAAGGGTAGTGACTGGTGGGACGAAGTAAAATTGTTAGTGAAAGAGAAGAGAGAGGTATTTGGACGATTTCTGCAGGGAAATAGTGCAAATGACTAAGAGATATATAAAGGAAAGAAGAAGGAGTTCAAGAGAAATTTGCAAGAGGGGGAAAAAGAGGGCAAATGAGTCCACGGGGAAAATAAAACACGACAAGTTCCCAAGTGCACTTTCGTGTAATAATCGCATCATCAGGGGAGACACAAGAAACAAAATATAACAGTCAGTTGATATACATCCAAGAGACGAAGCTAGGACGCCATTTGGTAAACATGCGATTCTCCAAGAAGGACAACAAGCGTTCATAAACTTATCACTTCACAAATTTTATCAACAATAAAGTTATCTAATTTATATGGATCATAACTCAGATTAAAACTATAATTCTTTGTGTATATAGTAATAGAATATTCATTAATATTTCTCGTGGTAATAGAGTTAGAGTTAATAACTGAGATGGCATTACTCAAGGCAGTACAATGATCATGGTTTTTAACGTGATTAAACAAGACATTTGATTCTTGTCCCGTTCTTATACTACATTTATGTTGCTTAAGTCAAACAGAAAGATCCTTACTAGTCTGCCCAATATAAAACTTGTCACAATTTCTACATGGAACTTTATAGATGCATCCAGGAGAATTTTTTGGTGAATTCCTGATTAAGATATTCTTTATAGTATTATTGTTGCTGAAGGCAACATTTACATTAAAGGATTTAAGCAACATGGGAAGCAAATTAAATCATTACCAAAAGGGAGAACTAAAAGATTCTTGGTGTCAATGGGAGGTTTGGGCTCAAATATATAAAATGATTTCTTTGCTAACTTAAGGGATTTATCAATGAAAGATCTATGGTACTTTAACTTTGATCCAATAGATCATATCTTCTCAAACTCATCGTCAATAAACTCTGGACTGCAAATACGTAATGTCCTGAGGAACATAGACTGAAATTATGATGTTTTAACTCTGTCATGTTGAAATGAGTAACAATGGATACATGAGCATACATTGGTAGGTTTTGTGTATATGTTAAACATAATCTTGTTTCCTTGCTATGGATCATGCAATCTAAAAATGGTAACATACCATTATTATCATCATTTAAATGATCATTCATTTTAGATAAATAGTTACTTTTGTCTAAAATCACAACAGTATTACCCTGATCTGCTTTACTAATATTCATATCCTTTTCTTTCTTGTGTCTCCTCTGATGATGTGATTATTACACGAAACTGCACTTGGGAACTTATTGTGTTTCATATTCCCCGAGGACTCATGGGAATATCTTGATAACGCGCAAAATTATTATCCTTTCCAATATGTATATATATATATATTCCTATGAGTCCACAGGGAAAATGAAACACGATAAGTTCCACGGGCACCTTCGTGTAATAATCACATAATCAGGAGAGACACAAAACAGAAACATAAGTCAGTTGATATACATCGAAGAGAAGAAGCTAGGACACCATTTGGTAAACATGCGATTGTCCAAGACATCCAACTAGTGTTCATATATACACACACACACACAAATATATATATATATATATATATATATATATATATATATATATATATATATATATATATATATATATATATATATATATATATATATATATATATATATATATATATATATATATATATATATATATATATATATATATATATATATAACGTAAGGTTATTTAATGTATGTATGACTCATGGTGAGGTGCCTGAGGATTAGCGAAATGCGTGCATAGTGCCATTGTACAAAGGCAAAGGGGATAAGAGTGAGTGCTCAAATTACAGAGGTATAAGTTTGTTGAGTATTCCTAGTAAATTATATGGGAGGGCATTGATTGAGAGGGTGAAGGCATGTACAGAGAATCAGATTGGGGGAGGGCAGTGTGGTTTCAGAAGTGGTAGAGGATGTGTGGGTCAGGTGTTTGCTTTGAAGAATGTATGTGAGAAATACTTAGAAAAGCAAATGGATTTGTATGTAGAATTTATGGATCTGGAGAAGGCATATGATAGAGTTGATACAGGTGGTCTGTGGAAGGTATTAAGAATATATGGTGTGGGAGGCAAGTTGTTAGGAGCAGTGAAAAGTTTTTATCGAGGATGTAAGGCATGTGTACGTGTAGGAAGAGAGGAAAGTGATTGGTTCTCAGTGAATGTAGGTTTGCGGCAGGGGTGTGTGATGTCTCCATGCTTGTTTAATTTGTTTATGGATGGGATTGTTAGGGAGGTGAATGCAACAGTTTTGGAAAGAGGGGCTAGTATGCAGGCTGTTGTCGATGAGAGAGCTTGGGAAGTGAGTCAGTTGTTGTTCGCTGATGATACATCGCTGGTGGCTGATTCATGTGAGAAACTGCAGAAGCTGGTGGATGAGTTTGGTAAAGTGTGTGAAAGAAGAAAGTTAAGAGTAAATGTGAATAAGAGCACGGTTATTAGGTACAGTAGGGTTGATGGTCAAGTCAATTGGGAGGTAAGTTTGAATGGAGAAAAACTGGAGGAAGTAAAGTGTTTTAGATATCTGGGAGTGGATCTGGCAGCGGATAGAACCATGGAAGCGGAAGTGAATCATAGGGTGGGGGAGGGGGCGAAAATCCTGGGAGCCTTGAAGAATGTGTGGAAGTCAAGAACATTATCTCGGAAAGCAAAAATGGGTATGTTTGAAGGAATAGTGGTTCAAACAATGTTGTATGGTTGCGAGGCGTGGGCTATGGATAGAGTTGTGCGCAGGAGGGTGGATGTGCTGGAAATGAGATGTTTGAGGACAATGTGTGGTGTGAGGTGGTTTGATCAAGTAAGTAATGTAAGCGTAAGAGAGATGTGTGGAAATAAAAAGAGCGTAGTTGAGAGAGCAGAAGAGGGTGTTTTGAAAAGGTTTGGGCACATGGAGAGAATGAGTGAGGAAAGATTGACCAAGAGGATATATGTGTCGGAGGTGGAGGGAACGAGGAGAAGTGGGAGACCAAATTGGAGGTGGAAATATGGAGTGAAAAGGATTTTGAGTGATCGGGGCCTGAACATGCAGGAGGGTGAAAGGCGGGCAAGGAATAGAGTGAATTGGATCGATGTGGTAAACCGTTGTTGACGTGCTGTCGGTGGATTGAATCAGGGCATGTGAAGCGTCTGGGGTAAACCATGGAAAGTTGTGTCGGGCCTGGATGTGGAAAGGGAGCTGTTTTTTCGGGCATTATTGCATGACAGATAGAGACTGAGTGTGAACCAATAGGGCCTTTGTTGTCTTTTCCTAGCGCTACCTCGCACACATAAGGGGGAGGGGGACGGTATTCCATGTGTGGCGAGGTGGCGATGGGAATGAATAAAGGCAGACAGTGTGAATTGTGTGCCATTATTTGTTCCCATCGCCACCTCGCCACACATGGAATAACAACCCCCTCCCCCCTCATATGTGCGAGGTAGCGCTAGGAAAAGACACCAAAGGCCCCATTCGTTCACACTCAGTCTCTAGCTGTCATGTAATAATGCACCGAAACCACAGCTCCCTTTCCACATCCAGGCCCCACAAAACTTTCCATGGTTTACCCCAGACGCTTCAAAGCCCTGGTTCAATCCATTGACAGCACGTCGACCCCGGTATACCACATCGTTCCAATTCACTCTATTCCTTGCACGCCTTTCACCCTCCTGCAAGTTCTGGCCCCGATAATTCAAAATCATTTTCAATCCATCTTTCCACCTCCAATTTGGTCTCCCACTTTTCCTCGTTCCCTCCACCTCTGACACATATATCCTCTTGGTCAATCTTTCCTCTCTCATTCTCTCCATGTGAACAAACCATTTCAAAACACCCTCTTTTGGTCTCTCAACCACACTCTTTTCATTTCCACACATCTCTCTTACCCTTATATTACTTACTCGATCAAACCACCTCACACCACATTTTGTCCTCAAACATCTCATTTCCAGCACATCCACCCTCCTGCGCACAACTCTATCCATAGCCAGCGCCTCGCAAACATACAACATTGTTGGAACCAGTATTCCTTCAAACATAATCATTTTTGCTTTCCGAGACAATGTTCTCGACTTCCAAAATATTCTTGAAGGCTCCCAGAATTTTCGCCCCCTCCCCAACCTTATGATTTACTTCCGCTTCCATGGTTCCATCCGCTGTCAGATCCAC
>NC_092242.1:36348447-36398411 GCF_036320965.1 Panulirus ornatus
TCATATACCTCCGCGTAAAGAAATATTGAGAAATAGGATATATGTGTCAGAGGTAGAAGGAACGAGGAGAAATGGGAGACCAAATCGGCGGTAGAAAGATGCAGTGAAAAAGATTTTGAGCGATCGGGGCCTGAACATGCAATGAGGGTTAAAGGCGTGCAAGGAATAGAGTGAATTGGAACGATTTAGTATACCGGGGTCGAGGTGCTGTCAATGGATTGAACCAGGGCATGTGAAGTGTCTGTGGTAAACCATGGAAAGTTTTGTTGGGCGTGGATGTTTAAAGGGAGCGTTGGTTTCGGTGCATCATATATGACAGCTAGAAACAGTATCAACGACTGTGGCCGTTGTTGTCTTTTCCTTGCGCTTCCTCGCACGCACGAGGAGGAGGGGATGGGTAAGGTTATCACTTCATATGTGGCGGGGTGTCAATGGAAATGAATAAATGGAGCAAGTATAAATTATCTACATGTGTATATATGTATATATCATTATATATTTGAGGATATTCCCTCAAAGGATCAGTCCTCTGTTCTTAACGCTACCTTCCTAGCGCGGGAAATAGAGAATATTATAAAAAAAGAAAAAATATATATATATATATATATATATTTTTTTTTTCCGCTGTCTCCCGCGTTTCCGAGGTAGCGCAAGGAAACAAACGAAAGAAATGGCTCAACCCACCCCCATACACATGTATATACATACACGTCCACACACGCAAATATACATACCTACACAGCTTTCCATGGTTTACCCCAGACACTTCACATGCCCTGATTCAATCCACTGACAGCACGTCAACCCCGGTATACCACATCGATCCAATTCACTCTATTCCTTGCCCTCATTTCACCCTCCTGCATGTTCAGGCCCCGATCACACAAAATCTTTTTCAATTCATCTTTCCACCTCCAATTTGGTCTCCCACTTCTCCTCATTCCCTACACCTCCGACACATATATCCTCTTGGTCAATCTTTCCTCACTCATTCTCTCCATGTGCCCAAACCATTTCAAAACACCCTCTTCTGCTCTCTCAACCACGCTCTTTTTATTTCCACACATCTCTCTTACCCTTACATTACTTAATCGATCAAACCACCTCATACCACACATTGTCCTCAAACATCTCATTTCCAGCATATCCACCCTACTGCGCACAACTCTATCCATAGCCCACGCCTCGCAACCATACAACATTGTTGGAACTACTATTCCTTCAAACATACCCACTTTTGCTTTCCGAGTTAATGTTCTCGACTTCCACACATTCTTCAAGGCTCCCAGGATTCTCACCTCCTCCCCCACCCTATGATTCACTTCCGCTTCCATGGTTCCATCCGCTGCCAGATCCACTCCCAGATATCTAAAACGCTTTCCTTCCTCCAGTTTTTCTCCATTCAAAATTACCTCCCAATTGACTTGAACCTCAACCCTACTGTACCTAATAACCTTGCTCTTATTCACATTTACTCTTAACTTTCTTTTTTCACACACTTTACCAAACTCAGTCACCAGCTTCTGCAGTTTCTCACATGAATCAGCCACCAGCGCTGTATCATCAGCGAACAACAACTGACTCACTTCCCAAGCACTCTCATCCCCAACAGACTTCATACTTGCCACTCTTTCCAAAACCCTTGTATTCACCTCCCTAACAAACCCATCCATAAACAAATTAAACAACCATGGAGACATCATACACCCCTGCCGCAAACCTACATTCACTGAGAACCAATCACTTTCCTCTCTTCCTACACGTACACATACCTTACATCCTCGATAAAAACTTTTCACTGCTTCTAACAACTTGCCTCCCACACCATATATTCTTAATACCTTCCACAGACTATCTCTATCAACTCTATCATATGCCTTCTCCAGATCCATAAATGCTACATACAAATCCATTTGCTTTTCTACGCATTTCTCACATAAATTCTTCAAAGCAAACACCTGATCCACACATCCTCAACCACCTCTGAAACCACACTGCTCTTCCCCAATCTGATGCTCTGTACATGCATTCACCCTCTCAATCAATACCCTCCCATATAATTTACCAGGAATACTCAACAAACTTATACCTCTGTAATTTGAGCACTCACTCTTATCCCCTTTGCCTTTGTACAATGGCACTATGCACGAATTCCGCCAATCCTCAGGCACCTCACAATGAGTCATAAATACATTAAATAACCTTACCAACCAGTCAATAATACAGTCAACCCCTTTTTTTATAAATTCCACTGCAATACCATCCAAACCTACTGCCTTGCCGGTTTTCATATTCCGCAAAGCTTTTACTACCTCATCTCTGTTTACCAAATCATTTTCCCTAACCCTCTCACTTTACACACCACCTCGACCAAAACACCCTATATCTGCCACTCTATCATCAAACACATTCAACAAACCTTCAAATTACTCACTCCATCTCCTTCTCACATCAACACTACTTGTTATCACCTCCCCATTTGCGTCCTTCACTGAAGTTCCCATTTGCTCCCTTGTCTTACGCACTTTATTTACCTCCTTCCAGAACATCTTTTTATTCTCCCTAAAATTTAATGATACTCTCTCACCCCAACTCTCATATGCCCTCTTTTTCACCTCTTGCACCTTTCTCTTGACCTCCTGTCTCTTTCTTTTATACTCCTCCCACTCATTTGCATTTTTTCCCTGCAAAAATCGTCCAAATGCCTCTCTCTTCTCTTTCACTAATAATCTTACTTCTTCATCCCACCACTCACTACCCTTTCTAATCAACTTACCTCCCACTCTTCCATGCCCAAGCATCTTTTGCGTAATCCATCACTGATTCCCTAAATACATCCCATTCCTCCCCCACTCCCCTTAATTCCATTGTTCTCACCTTTTTCCATTCTGTACTCAGTCTCTCCTGGTACTTCTTCACACAAATCTCCTTCTCAAACTCACTTACTCTCACCACCCTCTTCACCCCAACATTCACTCTTCTTTTCTGAAAACCCATACAAATCTTCACCTTAGCCTCAACAAGATAATGATCAGACATCCCTTCAGTTGCACCTCTCAGCACATTAACCTCCAAAAGTCTCTCTTTCGCGCGCCTGTCAATTAACACGTAATCAAATAACGCTCTCTGGACATCTCTCCTACTTACATACGTATACTTATGTATATCTCGCTTTTTAAACCAGGTATATCCAATCACCAGTCCTTTTTCTGCACATAAATCTACAAGCTCTTCACCATTTCCATTTACAACCCTGAACACCCCATGTATACCAATTATTCCCTCAACTGCCACATTACTCACCTTTGCATTCAAATCACCCATCACTATAACCCGGTCTCGTGCATCCAAACCACTAACACACTCATTCAGCTGCTCCCAAAACACTTGCCTCTCATGATCTTTCTTCTCATGCCCAGTGCATATGCACCAATAATCACCCATCTCTCTCCATCAACTTTCAGTTTTACCCATATTAATCGAGAATTTATTTTCTTACATTCTATCACCTACTCCCAAAACTCCTGTTTCAGGAGTACTGCTACTCCTTCCCTTGCTCTTGTCCTCTCACTAACCCCAGACTTTACTCCCAAGACATTCCCAAACCACTTTGGAGGTGGAAGGATGGAGTGAAAAAGATTTTGTGTGATCGGGGCCTGAACATGCAGGAGGGTGAAAGGAGGGCAAGGAATAGAGTGAATTGGAGCGATATGGTATACCGGGGTTGACGTGCTGTCAGTGGATTGAATCGGGGCATGTGAAGCGTCTGGGGTAAACATGGAAAGCTGTGTAGGTATGTATATTTTGCGTGTGTGGACGTATGTATATACATGTGTATGGGGTGGGTTGGGCCATTTCTTTCGTCTGTTTCCTTGCGCTACCTCGCAGACGCGGGAGACAGCGACAAAGCAAATAAAAAAAAAAAAAAATATATATATATATATATATATATATATATATATATATATATATATATATATATATATATATATATATATATATATATATATATATATATATTTATATGGGAAGTGAGTCAGTTGTTGTTCGCTGATGATACAGCGCTGGTGGCTGATTCATGTGAGAAACTGCTGAAGCTGGTGACTGAGTTTGGTAAAGTGTGTGAAAGAAGAAAGTTAAGAGTAAATGTGAATAAGAGGAAGGTTATTAGGTACAGTAGGGTTGAGAGTAAGGTCAGTTGGGAGGTAAGTTTGAATGGAGAAAAACTGGAGGAAGTAAAGTGTTTTAGATATCTGGGAGTGGATCTGGCAGCGGATGGAACCATGGAAGCGGAAGTGTATCATAGGGTGGGGGAGGGGGCGAAAATCCTGGAAGCCTTGAAGAATGTGTGAATGTCGAGAACATTATCTCGGAAAGCAAAAATGGGTATGTTTGAAGGAATAGTGGTTCCAACAATGTTGTATGGTTGCGAGGCGTGGGCTATGGATAGAGTTGTGCGCAGGAGGATCTATGTGCTGGAAATGAGATGTTTGAGGACAATGTGTGGTGTGAGGTGGTTTGATCGAGTAAGTAACGTAAGGGTAAAAGAGATGTGTGGAAATAAATAGAGCGTGGTTGAGAGAGCAAAAGAGGGTGTTTTGAAATGGTTTGGGCACATGGAGAGAATGAGTGAGGAAAGATTGACCAAGAGGATATATGTGTCGGAGGTGGAGGGAACGAGGAGAAGTGGGAGTCCAAATTGGAGGTGGAAAGATGGAGTGAAAAAGATTTTGTGTGATCTAGGCCTGAACATGCAGGAGGGTGAAAGGGGGGCAAGGAATAGAGTGAATTGCATCGATATGGTATACCGGGGTTGACGTGCTGTCAGTGGATTGAATCAAGGCATGTGAAGCGTCTGGGGTAAACCATGGAAAGCTGTGTAGGTATGTATATTTGCGTGTGTGGACGTATGTATATACATGTGTATGGGGGTGGGTTGGGCCATTTCTTTCGTCTGTTTCCTTGCGCTACCTCGCAAACGCGGGAGACAGCGACAAAGCAAAAAAAAAGAAAAAATATATATATATATATATATATATATATATATATATATATATATATATATATATATATATATATATATATATATATGTATATATATATATATATATATATATATATATATATATATTTATATATATATATATATATATATACATATATATATATATATATATATATATATATATATATATATATATATATATATATATATATATATATATATAAATAATATGGGTTTGGCCATTTCTTTCGTCTGTTTCCTTGCGCTACCTTGCAAACGCGGGAGACAGCGACAAAGCAAAATAAATAAATAAATATGTAATATATATATATATATATATATATATATATATATATATTTTTATTATTATTTTTTTTATTATACTTTGTCGCTGTCTCCCGCGTTTGCGAGGTAGCGCAAGGAAACAGACGAAAGAAATGGCCCAACCCCCCCCATACACATGTATATACATACGTCCACACACGCAAACATACATACCTACACAGCTTTCCATGGTTTACCCCAGACGCCCCACACGCCCTGATTCAATCCACCGACAGCACGTCAAGCCAGGTATACCACATCGCTCCAATTCACTCTATTCCTTGCCCTCCTTTCACCCTCCTGCATGTTCAGGCCCCGATCACACAAAATCTTTTTCACTACATCTTTCCACCTCCATTTTGGTCTCCCTCTTCTCCTCGTTCCCTCCACCTCCGACACATATATCCTCTTGGTCAATCTTTCCTCACTCATTCTCTCCATGGGCCCAAACCACTTCAAAACACCCTCTTCTGCTCTCTCAACCACGCTCTTTTTATTTCCACATATCTCTCTTACCCTTACGTTACTCACTCGATCAAAACACCTCACACCACACATTGTCCTCAAACATCTCATTTCCAGCACATCCATCCTCCTGCGCACAACTCTATCCATAGCCCACGCCTCGCAACCATACAACATTGTTGGAACCACTATTCCTTCAAACATACCCATTTTTGCTTTCCGAGATAATGTTCTCGACTTCCACACATTCTTCAAGGCCCCCAGAATTTTCGCCCCCTCCCCCACCCTATGATCCACTTCCGCTTCCATGGTTCCATCCGCTGCCAGATCCACTCCCATATATCTAAAACACTTCACTTCCTCCAGTTTTTCTCCATTCAAACTCACCTCCCAATTGACTTGACCCTCAACCCTACTGTACCTAATAACCTTGCTCTTATTCACATTTACTCTTAACTTTCTTCTTCCACACACTTTACCAAACTCAGTCACCAGCTTCTGCAGTTTCTCACATGAATCAGCCACCAGCGCTGTATCATCAGCGAACAACAACTGACTCACTTCCCAAGCTCTCTCATCCCTCTGAGTCAACGGGGAAAATGAAACACGAAAAGTTCCCAAGTGCACTCTCGTGTAATAATCACATAACACAATCGCATATTTACCAAATGGCTTGCTAGCTTTTCTCTTCGTTGTATATCAACTGACTGTTATATTTCTCTCTTTTTTTCCCCTGATGATGTGATTATTACACGAAAGTGCTCTTGGGAACTTTTCGTGTTTCATTTTCCCCTTGGACTCATAGAAATATCTTGATCACGCGCAAAATTGTGATCCTTTCCAATATATATATATATATATATATATATATATATATATATATATATATATATATATATATATATATATATATATATATATATATATATATATATAAATATATATATATATATATATATATATATATATATATATATATATATATATATATATATATATATATATATATATATATATAAATATATGTATATATATACACACGTTGAAATATTTAGGTATTTATATGTGCATGTGTGGACGTGTATGTATATACATGTGTATTTGGATTGGTTGGGCCATTCCTTCGTTTATATGCTTGCGCTACCTCGCTGACGCGAAAGACAGCAACTAAGTATAATGAGAAAAAGTATAATGAATAAGATAAATAAAAGGACTAGAGCGCTGGTTAGAAAGCCCTCCGCTCCTCGTATCTTAACTCTCTAAAAGGGGAAACAGAAGAAGGAGTCATGCGGGTAGTGCTCATCTTCCTCGAAGGCTCAGATTGGGGTGTCTAAATGTGTGCGGATGTAACCAAGATGAAAAAAAAGGAGAGATAGGTAGTATGTTTGAGGAAAGGATTCTGGATGTTTTGGCTCTAAGAGAAATGAAGCTCAAGGGTAAAGGGGAAGAGTGGTTTGGGCATGTCTTGAGAGTGAAGTCAGGGGTTAGTGAGAGGACGAGAGGAAGGGAAGGAGCAGCACTACTCCTGAAACAGGAGTTGTGGGAGTATGTGCTAGAGTGTAAGAAAGGAAACTCTAGATTGATATGGCTAAAACTGAAAGTTGATGGAGAGAGATGGGTGATTACTGGTGCATATGCACCTGGACATGAGAAGAAAGATAATGAGAGGCAAGTGTTTTGGGAGCAGCTGAGTGAGTGTGTTAGTAGTTTTGATGCACGAGACCGGTTATAGTAATGGGTGATTTGAATGCAAAGGTGAGAAATGTGGCAGTTGAAGGAATAATTGGTGTACTGGGGTGTACAGTGTTGTAAATTGAGATGGTGAGGTGCATGTAGATTTATGTGCTGAAAAAGGACTGGTGATTGGGAATACTTGGTTAAAAAAGAGAGATATATGTAAGTATACGTATGTAAGTAGGAGAGATGGCCAAAGAGCGTTATTAGATTACGTATTAATTGACAAGCACGCGAAAGAGAGACTTTTAGATGTTAATGTGTTGAAAGGTGCAACTGAAGGGTTGTCTAATCATTATCTTCTGCAGGCGAAAGTAAAGATTTGTTGAGGTTTTCAGAACAGAAGAGAGAATGTTGGGGTGAAGAGAGTGGTAAGAGGAAGTGAGCTTGGGAAGTGGGCTTGTGTGGGGAAGAACGAGGAAAGACTGAGTACAAAATGGAAAAAGGGGAGAACAAAGGACGTAAGGGGAGTGGGGGGAGGAAGGGGATGTATTCAGGGAAGCAGTTACGGCTTGTGCAAAAGATGCTTATGGCATGATAAGCGTGGGAGGTGGGCAGATTAAAAAGGGTAGTGAGTGGTGGGATGAAGAAGCAAGAATATTAGTGAACAAGAAGAGAGAGGCGTTTGGACGGATTTTAGCAGGGAAATAATGCAAATGATTAAGGAGATGTTTAAAAGAAAGAGGCAGGAGGTCAAGAGAAAGGTGAAAGAGGTTAAAAAGAGGGCAAATAAGAGTTAGGATGAGAGAGTAGCATTAAATTTTAGGGAGAATAAAACGATATTTTGGAAGGAGGTAAATAAAGTACGTAAGACAAGGGAACAAATGGGAACATCAGTGAAGGGGGCTGATGGGGTGGTGTTAACAAGTAGTGGTGATGTGAGAAGGCGATGGAGTGAGTATTTTGAAGGTTTGTTGAATGTGTCTGATGATAGAGTGACAGATATAGGGCATTTTGGTCGAGGTTGTGTGCAAAGTAAGAGGGTTAGGGAGAATGATTTGGTAAACAGAGAAGAAAACAGAGAAGAGGTAGTAAAAGCTTTGCGAAAGATGAAAGCCATCAAGACAGCGGGTTTAGATGGCATTGCAGTAGAATTTATTAAAAAGGGTGGTAACTGTATTGTTGACTGGTTGGTAAGATTATTTAATGTATGTATGACTCATGGTGAGGTGCCTGAGGATTGTCGGAATGCTTCCATAGTGTCTTTGTACAAAGGCAAAGGCGATAAAAGTGAGTGCTGAAATTACAAATGTATAAGTTTGTTGAGTATTCCTGAGAAATTATATAGGAGGGTATTGATTGAGAGGTTGAAGGCATGCACAGAGCATCAGATTGTAGAAGAGCAGTGTGGTTTCAGAAGTGGTAGAGGATGTATGGATCAGGTGTTTACTTTGAAGGAAGTATGTGAGAAAGACTTAGAAAAGCAAATGGATTTGTATGTAGCATTTTTGGATCTGGAGAAGGATATGAGAGTTGAGAGAGATACTCTTTGGATGTTATTAAGAATACATGGTGTGGGAGGCAAGTTGTTAGAAGCAGTGAAAAGTTTATATCAAGGATGTAAGGCATGTGTACGTGTAGGAAGAGAGGAAAGTGATTGGTTCTCAGTGAATGTTGGTTTGCGGAGGGATGCATGATTTCTACATGGTTCTTTAATTTGTTTATGGATGGGGTTGTAAGGGAGGTGAATGCAAGAGTTTTGGAGAGAGGGGCTAGAATGCAGTCTGTTGTGGATGAGAGAGCTTGGGAAGTGAGTCAGTTGTTCGCTGATGATACAGCGCTGGTGGCTGATTCCTGTGAGAAACTGCAGAAGCTGGTGAATGAGTTTGGTAAAGTGTGTGAAAAAAAAAAAGCTGAGCGTAAATGTGAATAGGAGCAAGGCTATCAGGTACAGTAGGGTTGACGGAAATGTCAATTGGGAAATAAGTTTGAATGAAAAAACTGGAGGAAGTGAAGTGTTTTAGATATCTGGGAGTGGATTTGGCAGGGGATGGAACCATGGAAGAGGAAGTGAATCATAGGGTGGGGGAGGGAGCGAAAGTTCTAGGAGCGTTGAAGAATGCTGGAAGTCGAGAAAGCTATCTTGAAAAGCAAAAATGGGTATGTTTGAAGGACTAGTGGTTCCAACAATGATATATGGTTGCGAGGCGTGGGCTACAGTTAGAGTTGTGCGGAGGAGGATGGATATACTATTATATATATATATATATATATATATATATATATATATATATATATATATATATATATATATATATATATATATATATATATATACATATTCCTCGCGTGTCGTAGAAAGCGACTAGAGGGGACGGGAGCGGGGGGCCAGAAATCCTCCCCTCCTTGTATTAACTTTCTAAAATGGGAAACAGAAGAAGGAGTCACGCGGGGAGTGCTCATCCTCCTCGAAGGCTCAGAGTGGGGTGCCTAAATGTGTGTGGATGTAACCAAGATGTGAAAAAAGGAGAGATAGGTATTATGTTAGAGGAAAGGAACCTGGATGTTTTGGCTCTGAGTGAAACGAAGCTCAAGGGTAAAGGGGAAGAGTGGTTTGGGAATGTCTGGGGAGTAAAGTCATGGGTTAGTGAGAGGACAAGAGCAAGGGAAGGAGTAGCAATACTCCTGAAACAGGAGTTGTGGGAGTATGTGATAGAATGTAAGAAAGTAAATTCTCGATTAATATGGGTAAAACTGAAAGTTGATGGAGAGAGGTGGGTGATTATTGGTGCATATGCACCCGGGCATGAGAAGAAAGATCATGAGAGGCAAGTGTTTTGGGAGCAGCTGAATGAGTGTGTTAGTGGTTTTGATGCACGAGACCGGGTTATAGTGATGGGTGATTTGAATGCAAAGGTGAGTAATGTGGCAGTTGATGGAATAATTGGTATACATGGGGTGTTCAGTGTTGTAAATGGAAATGGTGAAGAGCTTGTAGATTTATGTGCTGAAAAAGGACTGATGATTGGGAATACCTGGTTTAAAAAGCGAGATATACATAAGTATACTTATGTAAGTAGGAGAGATGGCCAGAGAGCGTTATTGGATTACGTGTTAATTGACAGGCGTACGAAAGAGAGACTTTTGGATGTTAATGTGCTGAGAGGTGCAACTGGAGGGATGTCTGATCATTATCTTGTGGAGGCTAAGGTGAAGATTTGTATGGGTTTTCAGAAAAGAAGAGTGAATGTTGGGGTGAAGAGGGTGGTGAGAGTAAGTGAGCTTGGGAAGGAGACCTGTGTGAGGAAGTACCAGGAGAGACTGAGTACAGAATGGAAAAAGGTGAGAACAATGGAAGTAAGGGGAGTGGGGGAGGAATGGGATGTATTTAGGGAATCAGTGATGGATTGCGCAAAAGATGCTTGTGGCATGAGAAGAGTGGGAGGTGGGTTGATTAGAAAGGGTAGTGAGTGGTGGGATGAAGAAGTAAAAGTATTAGTGAAAGAGAAGAGAGAGGCATTTGGACTATTTTTGCAGGGAAAAAATGCAATTGAGTGGGAGATGTATAAAAGAAAGAGACAGGAGGTCAAGAGAAAGGTGCAAGAGGTGAAAAAAAGGGCAAATGAGAGTTGGGGTGAGAGTGTATCATTAAATTTTAGGGAGAATAAAAAGATGTTCTGGAAGGAGGTAAATAAAGTGCGTAAGACAAGGGAGCAAATGGGAACTTCAGTGAAGGGCGCAAATGGGGAGGTGATAACAAGTAGTGGTGATGTGAGAAGGAGATGGAGTGAGTATTTTGAAGGTTTGTTGAATGTGTTTGATGATAGAGTGGCAGATATAGGGTGTTTTGGTCGAGGTGGTGTGCAAAGTGAGAGGGTTAGGGAAAATGATTTGGTAAACAGAGAAGAGGTAGTGAAAGCTTTGCGGAAGATGAAAGCCGGCAAGGCAGCAGGTTTGGATGGTATTGCAGTGGAATTTATTAAAAAAGGGGATGACTGTATTGTTGACTGGTTGGTAAGGTTATTTAATGTATGTATGACTCTTGGTGAGGTGCCTGAGGATTGGCGGAATGCGTGCATAGTGCCATTGTACAAAGGCAAAGGGGATAAGAGTGAGTGCTCAAATTACAGAGGTATAAGTTTGTTGAGTATTCCTGGTAAATTATATGGGAGGGTATTGATTGAGAGGGTGAAGGCATGTACAGAGCATCAGATTGGGGAAGAGCAGTGTGGTTTCAGAAGTGGTAGAGGATGTGTGGATCAGGTGTTTGCTTTGAAGAATGTATGTGAGAAATACTTAGAAAAGCAAATGGATTTGTATGTAGCATTTATGGATCTGGAGAAGGCATATGATAGAGTTGATAGAGATGCTCTGTGGAAGGTATTAAGAATATATGGTGTGGGAGGCAAGTTGTTAGAAGCAGTGAAAAGTTTTTATCGAGGATGTAAGGCATGTGTACGTGTAGGAAGAGAGGAAAGTGATTGGTTCTCAGTGAATGTAGGTTTGCGGCAGGGGTGTGTGATGTCTCCATGGTTGTTTAATTTGTTTATGGATGGGGTTGTTAGGGAGGTAAATGCAAGAGTTTTGGAAAGAGGGGCAAGTATGAAGTCTGTTGGGGATGAGAGAGCTTGGGAAGTGAGTCAGTTGTTGTTCGCTGATGATACAGCGCTGGTGGCTGATTCATGTGAGAAACTGCAGAAGCTGGTGACTGAGTTTGGTAAAGTGTGTGGAAGAAGAAAGTTAAGAGTAAATGTGAATAAGAGCAAGGTTATTAGGTACAGTAGGGTTGAGGGTCAAGTCAATTGGGAGGTGAGTTTGAATGTAGAAAAACTGGAGGAAGTGAAGTGTTTTAGATATCTGGGAGTGGATCTGGCAGCGGATGGAACCATGGAAGCGGAAGTGGATCATAGGGTGGGGGAGGGGGCGAAAATTCTGGGGGCCTTGAAGAATGTGTGGAAGTCGAGAACATTATCTCGGAAAGCAAAAATGGGTATGTTTGAAGGAATAGTGGTTCCAACAATGTGGTATGTTTGCGAGGCGTGGGCAGGAGGATGGATGTGCTGGAAATGAGATGTTTGAGGACAATGTGTGGTGTGAGGTGGTTTGATCGAGTGAGTAACGTAAGGGTAAGAGAGATGTGTGGAAATAAAAAGAGCGTGGTTGAGAGAGCAGAAGAGGGTGTTTTGAAGTGGTTTGGGCACATGGAGAGAATGAGTGAGGAAAGATTGACCAAGAGGATATATGTGTCGGAGGTGGCGGGAACGAGGAGAAGAGGGAGACCAAATTGGAGGTGGAAAGATGCAGTGAAAAAGATTTTGTGTGATCGGGGCCTGAACATGCAGGAGGGTGAAAGGAGGGCAAGGAATAGAGTGAATTGGAGCGATGTGGTATACCGGGTTGACGTGCTGTCAGTGGATTAAATCAAGGCATGTGAAGCGTCTGGGGTAAACCATGGAAAGCTGTGTAGGTAAGTATATTTGCGTGTGTGGACGTATGTATATACATCTGTATGGGGGGGTTGGGCCATTTCTTTCGTCTGTTTCCTTGCGCTACCTCGCAAACGCGGGAGACAGCGACAAAGTATAAAAAAATATATATATATATATATATATATATATATATATATATATATATATATATAGATAGATAGATAGATAGATAGATAGATAGATATATTGATATATATTAGAATGGATCAAAATTTTGAGCGTGGTCTATTATATTCATATAAGTCTACGGGGAAAATGAATCACGATAGATCCGATTTGCACTTTCGTGTAATAATCACAAGAACAGGGGAGATACAAGAAATAAATACATGTCAGCTGACATACAACGAAGAGACGTAGCTAGGACCCCATTTGGTAAACACATAATTGTCCCAGACAGAGAACGAGCATATCGTAAAGTTAATATGTGGAGAAGAAGGGGGTACTGTTTACAAATTCTATTAACAATAAACCTATCCAATTTGTATAGACCTTCACTAGTATTAGTGTTATATTTCTTTGGGTATTTAGTAATAAATGATTCAATGATATTTTTCGTGGTTATAACTGAGCTGGCATTACTCCAGTCAATATAATGATCGTCTTTTTTAACGTGATTAAACAAGGCATTGATTCTTGTCCTGTTCTTATACTATATATATGTTGCTTAAGTCTAACAGAAATATCCCTACCAGTGTATTCAACATAAAACGTATCACAATATCTACATGGCACTTTATCCATGCGCCCAGGAGAGTTTTCTGGTAAATTTCTGATTGTAGTATTATTGTTGCTGAAGGCAACATTTACATTAGTTTTAAGCAACATGAGAAGTATAGTAAAATTATTATTAAAAGGGAGAGCTAAAAGATTCTTGGTGTCACTGGGAGCTTTGGGTTCAATTCTATAAAATGACATCTTTGCTAACTTAAGGGATTTATCAATGAAAGATTTATTGGATCTACGTTAAAGTATCTTAGATCTTCCAGTAATAGGAAAATGATGGACTGCTTTGAAGTGAGAGGTTCTTTGATGAGCTTGTACTTCCAGTGAAACAGCCTCGCCAAATATAACTTCACTTGCAGTGTAACCTCTTGCATGGGGAGTCCAGTAACGCACACACACACACACACACACACACACACACACACACACATACACACACACTCTCTCACGCACTCACGAACACACACACACACACACACACACACACACACACACACACACACACACACGTACGCACGCACGCACGCACGCACGCATGCACACACACACACACACACACACACACACACATACACACACACTCTCTCACGCACTCACGAACACACACACACACACACACACACACACACACACACACACACACACACACACACGTACGCACGCACGCACGCACGCACGCATGCACGCACACACACACACACACACACACACACACACACACACACACACACACACACACACACACACAGTGTCACGGGTAAATAAGTGTCAGCCATGGTCCTCTCTGTGTCGGAAATTCATTTTGTTCACGGCAGCTGAATTATATATCCAACCCGTTGTATAATTCCCTGGCCTTAATTTCACTGAAACGGAAGTCAGTCCAACTGCTACATAAACGTTTTGCATGTATACGCTTTGCTTAATTCTGAATTCCAGTTTTACTGTGGTTTATTAAACTCGATGGAATTTATTTATCTCGTATGCATTATTCTAATAATTTATTACGCAATAGAAAGTATATTCAAAAGACTAGTTTCAGTTCATCCCATTTATAAATGAAAGTTGTCCTTATACTGGTGGTGTTTTCTTGTCGGGAAAAGTGTTTAAAGTAGAAACTCAACTGAATCTTTCATCTTGTGTCACCTGTCACATGTCACGCGAAGTTTAGTTACAGAGTGGCTCTTGATCTCAGTTTGATCATCAGTCGTGTAAAAGTTTTTCATGTTGTAGCTGTAAACCAACATATACCAGAACAACTGTGAAGTAACTGCTCGTCTGTTACGTGCAGTATCGTATCGCCTCCTACTGAAGGCACCATCACCTCTTGTTCCCAAGGTTCATGGCTTCCTATAAACATCCTTACACAACTAACCAAGTTTTCCTACAGATATATTGCATCGTCACTCATTTCTGATCCATAAATACAGAGATTCTATCAAAAAACTCTCCAATGTTCCCATATGGAACCACATGAAGATAGCAGCTGTACCTGAGCTATATAAGCCATATACTGCTTATGATTACAATTTTGCTTCCAATTGAAAATCTAAAGTTCCTCTGTCTTTTTCTTGTGAATTACAAGAAATCAAGAGAGTCATAATCCATTACTAACGAATTGTCAAATTTCTGTATCAAGAACGTCGATTACGTTATTATCTACTGAACTAACGAAAACGTAATCAAATGTTCGCTTCATTCTCCAGCATGTCTACTAATGTTCTTAACTCTACATCTATCTCCTATTGATCTGAACTCCACAGCCATTCTCCTAATGATCTTAACTATTCAGCCTATCCCTTAATGATCTTAGCTCCACCGCCCATCAACTAATGCTCTTACCCTCACAGATCATCTTCTGAACTCCATAGCCCATCTCTTAATGATTGTAACTCACTAGGTCCTCTTGTAATGATTTCTTCACATTTTTCATCACATTTTCTGCAGTTTATTCCTCATATCTTAGATACTTTCTTCTCTCTCGGTATCCGTATCGTTGCTTTATCTATAAAGAGCACAACACTGTTGCCTTCTCATATACTTTTCTATCTTCTCATATTCAATATTTTTCTCTTCTATTTACCATTTTAGCGAAAAGTACCGTGAGTCTTCATACCAAGTAACCACACCCGCCACGCACTAAGTCAGACATGAAGGAAAAGGCTCGAGGGTCGCACAGCATGAAAGATACAGAGACGAGGGTTGAAGCCGCATCAAATGCAGAGAAAGTCTTTGGTCCAGGTGTTAGTGAATGAGGTGTGAAAAGGCTCGAGACGAGGTGTGGGAATACGGGCAAAAACTTGTGATATTAATCAAGAGGGAGAGAAAAGAATATGAAAAGAAAGTTGAAAAAGTGAGTAAGACAGTGTGTGGGTGAGGGTGTGGATGAGGATGTGCCAAGCCTTTGATGAAGCCACATAAACTGAATGGCGCAGGAAAAAATGATCCGGAGATTAGATAGATTAGTTACGCTGCGAGATAGGATTAGGGAAAAAAGAACACACACACTCATACATATATATATATATATATATATATATATATATATACATATATATATATATATATATATATATATATATATATATATATATATATATATATATATATATATATATATATATATATATATATATATATATATATATATATATATTTAACCCCTATCCCCAGGGATAGGGGATGAAAGAATACTTCCCACGCATTCCTCGCGTGTCGTAGAAGGCGACTAGAGGGGACGGGAGCAGGGGGCCAGAAATCCTCCCGTCCTTGTATTCTTTCTAACTTTCTAAAATGGGAAACAGAAGGAGGAGTCACGCGGGGAGTGCTCATCCTCCTCGAAGGCTCAGACTGGGGTGTCTAAATGTGTGTGGATGTAACCAAGATGTGAAAAAAGGAGAGATAGATAGTATGTTTGAGGAAAGGAACATGGATGTTTTGACTCTGAGTGAAACGAAGCTCAAGGGGAAAGGGGAAATGTGGTTTGGGAATGTCTTGGGAGTAAAGTCAGGGGTTAGTGAGAGGACAAGAGCAAGGGAAGGAGTAGCAGTACTCCTGAAACAGGAGTTGTGGGAGTATGTGATAGAATGTAAGAAAGTAAATTCTCGATTGATATGGGTAAAACTGAAAGTTGATGGAGAGAGATGGGTGATTATTGGTATATATGCACCTGGGCATGAGAAGAAAGATCATGAGAGGCAAGTGTTTTGGGAGCAGCTGAATGAGTGTGTTAGTGGTTTGGATGCACGAGACCGGGTTATAGTGATGGGTGATTTGAATGCAAAGGTGAGTAATGTGGCAGTTGAGGGAATAATTGGTATACATAGGGTGTTCAGTGTTGTAAATGGAAATGGTGAAGAGCTTGTAGATTTATGTGCTAAAAAAGGACTGGTGATTGGGAATACCTGGTTTAAAAAGCGAGATATATATAAGTATACGTATGTAAGTTATCCCTGGGGATAGGGGATTAAGAATACTTCCCACGTATTCCCTGCGTGTCTTAGAAGGGGACTAAAAGGGGAGGGAGCGGGGGGGCTGGAAATCCTCCCCTCTCTTTTTTTTTTTTTTTTTTAAATTTTCCAAAAGAAGGAACAGAGGGGGCCAGGTGAGGCTATTCCAAAAAAGGCCCAGTCCTCTGTTCCTAACGCTACCTCGCTAACACGGGAAATGGCGAATAGTTTAAAAGAAAAGAAAGAAAACGTATGTAAGTAGGAGAGATGGCCAGAGAGCGTTATTGGATTAAGTGTTAATTGACAGGCGCGCGAAAGAGAGACTTTTGGATGTTAATGTGCTGAGAGGTGCAACTGGAGGGATGTCTGATCATTATCTTGTGGAGGCTAAGGTGAAGATTTGTATGGGTTTTCAGAAAAGAAGAGTGAATGTTGGGTTGAAGAGGGTGGTGAGAGTAAGTGAGCTTGGGAAGGAGACTTATGTGAGGAAGTACCAGGAGAGACTGAGTACAGAATGGAAAAAGGTGAGAACAATGGAAGTAAGGGGAGTGGGGGAGGAATGGGATGTATTTAGGGAAGTGATGGATTTCGCAAAAGATGCTTGTAGCATGAGAAGAGTGAGAGGTGGGTTGATTAGAAAGGGTAATGAGTGGTGGGATGAAGAAGTAAGATTATTAGTGAAAGAGAAGAGAGAGGCATTTGGACGATTTCTGCAGGGAAAAAATGCAATTGAGTGGGAGATGTATAAAAGAAAGAGACAGGAGGTCAAGAGAAAGGTGCAAGAGGTGAAAAAGAGGGCAAATGAGAGTTGGGGTGAGAGAGTATCATTAAATTTTAGGGAGAATAAAAAGATGTTCTGGAAGGAGGTAAATAAAGTGCGTAAGACAAGGGAGCAAATGGGAACTTCAGTGAAGGGCGCAAATGGGGAGGTGATAACAAGTAGCGATGATCTGAGAAGGAGACGGAGTGAGTATTTCGAAGGTTTGTTGAATGTGTTTGATGATAGAGTGGCAGATATAGGGTGTTTTGGTCGAGGTGGTGTGCAAAGTGAGAGGGTTAGGGAAAATGATTTGGTAAACAGAGAAGAGGTAGTAAAAGCTTTGCGGAAGATGAAAGCCGGCAAGACAGCAGGTTTCGATGGTATTGCAGTGGAATTTATTAAAAAAGGGTGACTCTATTATTGACTGGTTGGTAAGGTTATTTAATGTATGTATGACTCATGGTGAGGTGCCTGAGGATTGGCGGAATGCGTCCATAGTGCCATTGTACAAAGGCAAAGGGGATAAGAGTGAGTGCTCAAATTTCAGAGGTATAAGTTTGTTGAGTATCCCTGGTAAATTGTATGGGAGGGTATTGATTGAGAGGGTGAAGGCATGTACAGAGCATCAGACTGGGGAAGAGCAGTATGGTTTCAGAAGTGGTGGAGGATGTGTTGATCAGGTGTTTGCTTTGAAGAATGTATATGAGAAATACTTAGAAAAGCAAATGGATTTGTATGTAGCATTTATGGATCTGGAGAAGGCATATGATAGAGTTGATAGAGATGGTCTGTGGAAGGTATTAAGAATATATGGTGTGGGAGGCAAGTTGTTAGAAGCAGTGAAAAGTTTTTATCGAGGATATAAGGCATGTGTACCTGTAGGAAGAGAGGAAAGTGATTGGTTCTCAGTGAATGTAGGTTTGCGGCAGGGGTGTGTGATGTCTCCATGGTTGTTTAATTTGTTTATGGATGGGGTTGTTAGGGAGGTGAATGCAAGAGTTTTGGAAAGAGGGGCAAGTATGAAGTCTGTTGGGGATGAGAGAGCTTGGGAAGTGAGTCAGTTGTTGTTCGCTGATGATACAGCACTGGTGGCTGATTCATGTGAGGAACTGCAGAAGCTGGTGACTGAGTTTGGTAAAGTGTGTGAAAGAAGAAAGTTAAGAGTAAATGTGAATAAGAGCAAGGTTATTAGGTACAGTAGGGTTGAGGGTCAAGTCAATTGGGAGGTAAGTTTGAATGGAAAAAAACTGGAGGAAGTAAAGTGTTTTAGATATCTGGGAGTGGATCTGGCAGCGGATGGAACCATCGAAGCGGAAGTGGATCATAGGGTGGGGAGGGGGCGAAAATCCTGGGAGCCTTGAAGAATGTGTGGAAGTCGAGAACATTATTTCGGAAAGCAAAAATGGGTATGTTTGAAGGAATAGTGGTTCCAACAATGTTGTAAGGTTGCGAGGCGTGGGCTATGGATAGAGTTGTGCGCAGGAGAGTGGATGTGCTGGAAAAGAGATTTTTGAGGACAATGTGTGGTGTGAGGTGGTTTGATCGAGTAAGTAACGTAAGGGTAGGAGAGATGTGTGGAAATAAAAAGAGCGTGGTTGAGAGAGCAGAAGAGGGTGTTTTGAAATGGTTTGGGCACGTGGAGAGAATGAGTGAGGAAAGATTGACCAAGAAGATATATGTGCCGGAGGTGGAGGGAACGAGGAGAAGTGGGAGACCAAATTGGAGGTGGAAAGATGGAGTGAAAAAGATTTTTTGTGATCGGGGACTGAAGATGCAGGAGGGTGAAAGGAGGGCAAGGAATAGAGTGAATTGGATCGATGTGGTATACCGGGGTTGACGTGCTGTCAGTGGATTGAATCAGGGCATGTGAAGCGTCTGGGGTAAACCATGGAAAGCTGTGTAGGTATGTATATTTGCGTGTGTGGACGTGTATGTATATACATGTGTATTGGGGGTAGGTTGAGCCATTTCTATCGTCTGTTTCCTTGCGCAACCTCGCAAACGCGGACGACAGCAGAAAAAAAAAGATATATATATATATATATATATATATATATATATATATATATATATATATATATATATATATATATATATAGTTATATCCTCTCCCTATCCCTGGGAATAGGGAAGAAAGAATACTTCCCACGCATTCCTCACATGTCGTAAAAGGCGACTAATGGCGACGGGAGCGGAGGACTGGAAACCCTCCCCTCCTTGTCTTCTAGCTCTCTTAAAGGAGAAACAGAAAAAAAGAGTCACGCGGGGAGTGCTCATACTCCTCAAAGGCTCAGATTGGGGTGTCTGAATGAGATGAGAAAAAAGGAGAGATATTATGTTTGAGAAAAGAAACCTGGATTTTTTGGCTCTGAGTGAATCGAAGCACAAGGGTAAAGGGGAAAAGTGGTTTGGGAATGTCTTTGGTGTAAAGTCAGGGGTCAGTGAGAGGACAAGTGCAAGGTAAGGAGTAGCACTACTCCTGAAACAAGAGTGGTGGGAGTATGTAATAGAGTGTATGAAAGAAATATCTAGATTGATATGGGTAAAACTAATGATTTTATATATATATATATATATATATATATATATATATATATATATATATATATATATATATATATATATATATATATATATATATATATATATATATATATATATATACATATATATACATATATATATATATATATATATATATATATATATATATATATATATATATATATATATATATATATATATATATATATATATATATATATATATATATATATATAAATATATATATATATATATATATTTTTTTTTTTTCTTTTTGCTTTGTCGCTGTCTCCTGCGTTTGCGAGGTAGCGCAAGGAAACAGACGAAAGAAATGGCCCAACCCACCCACATACACATGTATATACATACGTCCACACACGCAAATATACATACCTACACAGCTTTCCATGGTTTACCCTAGACGCTTCACATGCCTTGATTCAATCCACTGACAGCACGTCAACCCCGGTATACAACATCGCTCCAATTCGCTCTATTCCTTGTCCTCCTTTCACCCTCCTGCATGTTCAGGCCCCGATCACACAAAATCTTTTTCACTCCATCTTTCCACCTCCAATTTGGTCTCACTCTTCTCCTCGTTCCCTCCACCTCCGACACATATATCCTCTTGGTCAATCTTTCCTCACTCATTCTCTCCATGTGACCAAACCATTTCAAAACACCCTCTTCTGCTCTCTCAACCACGCTCTTTTTATTTCCACACATCTCTCTTACCCTTACGTTACTTACTCGATCAAACCACCTCACACCACACATTGTCCTCAAACATCTCATTTCCAGCACATCCATCCTCCTGCGCACAACTCTATCCATAGTCCACGCCTCGCAACCATACAACATTGTTGGAACCACTATTCCTTCAAACATACCCATTTTTGCTTTCCGAGATAATGTTATCGACTTCCACACATTCTTCAAGGCTCCCAGAATTTTCGCCCCCTCCTCCACCCTATGATCCACTTCCGCTTCCATGGTTCCATCCGCTGCCAGATCCACTCCCAGATATCTAAAACACTTCACTTCCTCCAGTTTTTCTCCATTCAAACTCACCCCCCAATTGACTTGACCCTCAACCCTACTGTACCTAATAACCTTGCTCTTATTCACATTTACTCTTAAGTATGAAGTCTGTTGGGGATGAGAGAGCTTGGGAAGTGAGTTTTGAGTTTGGTAAAGTGTGTGAAAGAAGAAAGTTAAGAATATATATATATATATATATATATATGTATATATATATATATATATATATATATATATATATATATATATATATATATATATATATATATATATATATATATATGTGTGTGTGGACGTGTGTATGTACATGTGTATGGGGGGGGGGTTAGGCCATTTCTTTCGTCTGTTTCCTTGCGCTACCTCGCAAACGCGGGAGACAGCGACAAAGTATAAAAAAAAAAAAAAAAATATATATATATATATATATATATATATATATATATATATATATATATATATATATATATATATATATATATACATTATATATTTTTTTATTATACTTTGTCGCTGTCTCCCGCGTTTGCGAGGTAGCGCAAGGAAACAGAAAGAAATGGCCCAACCCACCCCCATACACATGTATATTCATATTTATTTTTTTTTATTATACTTTGTCGCTGTCTCCCGCGTTTGCGAGGTAGCGCAAGGAAACAGACGAAAGAAATGGCCCAACCCCCCCCATACACATGTATATACATACGTCCACACACGCAAATATACATACCTACACAGCTTTCCATGGCTTACCCCAGACGCTTCATATGCCTTGATTCAATCCACTGACAGCACGTCAACCCCGGTATACCACATCGCTCCAATTCACTCTATTCCTTGCCCTCCTTTCACCCTCCTGCATGTTCAGGCCCCGATCACACAAAATCTTTTTCACTCCATCTTTCCACCTCCAATTTGGTCTCCCTCTTTTCCTTGTTCCCTCCACCTCCGACACATATATCCTCTTGGTCAATCTTTCCTCACTCATCCTCTCCATGTGCCCAAACCACTTCAAAACACCCTCTTCTGCTCTCTCAACCACGCTCTTTTTATTTCCACACATCTCTCTTACCCTTACGTTACTCACTCGATCAAACCACCTCACACCACACATTGTCCTCAAACATCTCATTTCCAGCACATCCATCCTCCTGCGCACAACTCTATCCATAGCCCACGCCTCGCAACCATACAACATTGTTGGAACCACTATTCCTTCATACATACCCATTTTTGCTTTCCGAGATAATGTTCTCGACTTCCACACATTCTTCAAGGCCCCCAGAATTTTCGCCCCCTCCCCCACCCTATGATCCACTTCCGCTTCCATGGTTCCATCCGCTGCCAGATCCACTCCCAGATATCTAAAACACTTCACTTCCTACAGTTTTTCTCCATTGAAACTCACCTCCCAATTGACTTGACCCTCAAACCTACTGTACCTAATAACCTTGCTCTTATTCACATTTACTCTTAACTTTCTTCTTCCACACACTTTACCAAACTCAGTCACCAGCTTCTGCAGTTTCTCACATGAATGAGCCACCAGCGCTGTATCATCAGCGAACAACAACTGACTCACTTCCCAAGCTCTCTCATCCCCAACAGACTTCATACTTGCCCCTCTTTCCAAAACTCTTGCATTTACCTCCCTAACAACCCCATCCATAAACAAATTAAACAACCATGGAGACATCACACACCCCTGCCGCAAACCTACATTCACTGAGAACCAATCACTTTCCTCTCTTCCTACACGTACACATGCCTTACATCCTCGATAAAAACTTTTCACTGCTTCTAACAACTTTCCTCCCAACCATATATTCTTAATACCTTCCACAGAGCATCTCTATCAACTCTATCATATGCTTTCTCCAGATCCATAAATGCTACATACAAATCCATTTGCTTTTCTAAGTATTTCTCACATAAATTCTTCAAAGCAAACACCTGATCCACACACCCTCTACCACTTCTGAAACCACACATATATATATATATATATATATATATATATATATATATATATATATATATATATATATATATATATATATATATATATATATATATGTATATATATATATATATATTCTTTCTTTTCTTTTAAACTATTCGCCATTTCCCGCGTTAGTGAGGTAACGTTAAGAACAGAGGACTGGGCCTTTTTTAGAATATCCTCACCTGGCCCCCTCTGCTCGTTCTTTTGGGGAAAAAAAAATGAATATATATATATATATATATATATATATATATATATATATATATATATATATATATATATATATATATATATATATATATATATATATATATATATATATATATATATATATATATATATATATATATATATATATATATATACATATATATATATATATATATATATATATATATATATATATATATATATAGAGAGAGAGAGAGAGAGAGAGAGAGAGAGAGAGAGAGAGAGAGAGAGAGAGAGAGAGAGAGAGAGAGAGAGAGAGAGAGAGATTTGTGGACCAGGTGTTTTCTTTGAAGAATGTATGTGAAAAATATTAAGGAAAGCAAATTGATTTGTATGTAGCATTTATGGATGTGGAGAAGGCTTATGATAGGGTTGATAGAGGTGCTCTGTGCAAGGTATTAAGAATACATGGTGTGGGAGGCAGGTTGTTAGATGCAGTGAAAAGATTATATCGAGGATGTAAGGCATGTGTACGTGTAGGAAGAGAGGAAAGTGATTGGTTCTCAGTGAATGTAGGTTTGCGGTAGGGGTGTGTGATGTCTCCATGGTTGTTTAATTTGTTTATGGATGGGGTTGTTAGGGAGGTGAATGCAACAGTTCTGGAAAGAGTTGAAGTATGAAGTCTGTTGTGGATGAGAGAGCTTGGGAAGTGAGTCAGTTGTTGTTCGTTGATGATACAACGCTGGTGGCTGATTCATGTGAGAAACTGCAGACGCTGGTGACTGAGTTTGGTAAAATGTGTGAAAGAAGAAAGTTAAGAGTAAATATGAATAAGAGCCAAGTTATTAGGTACAGTAGAGTTGAGGGTCAGGTCAATTGGGAGGTAAGTTTGAATGGAGAAAAACTGGAGGAAGTAAAGTGTTTTAGATATCTGGGAGTGGATCTGGCAGCGGATGGAACCATGGATGCGGAAGTGAATCATAGGGTGGGGGAGGGGCCGGAAATTCTGAGAACCTTGGAGAATGTTTGGAAATCGAGAGCATTATCTCGGAAAGCAAAAATGGGTATGTTTGAAGGAATATTGGTTCTAACAATGTTGAATGCTTGGGAGGCGTGGGTTATGGATAGAGTTGTGCGCAGGAGGGTGGATGTGCTGGAAATCAGATGTTTGAGGACAGTGTGTGGTGTGAGGTGATTTGATCGAGTAAGTATTGTAAGGGTAAGAGAGATGTGTGGAAATAAAAAGAGTGTGGTTGAGAGGGCAGGAGAGGGTGTTTTGAAATGGTTTTGTCACATTGAGAGAATGAGTGAGGAAAGATTGACCAAGAGGATATATATGTCAGAGGTGTAAGGAACGAGGATAAGTAGGAGACCGAATTGGAGGTGGAAAGATGTAGTGAAAAAGATTTTGAGCGATCGGGGCCTGAACATGCAGGAGGGTGAAAGGCCTGGGAGGAATAGAGTGAATTGGAAAGTTGTGGTATACCGGTGTCGACGCGCTGTCAATGGATTGAACCAGGGTATGTGAAGCGTCTGGGGTAAACCATGGAAAGCTCTGTGGGGCGTGGATGTGGAAAGGGAGCTGTGGTTTCGGTGCATTATTACATGACAGCTAGAGATTGAGTGTGAACGAATGGGGCCTTTGTTGTCTTCCTAACGCTACTTCGCACGCATGATGGGGGAGGGGGTGGTTATTTCCTGTGTGGTAGGGTGGTGATGGGAATAAACCAACTGTAATTTGAGCACTCACTTTTAACCTCTTTGCCTTTGTACAATGGCACTATACAATCATTCCACCAATCCTCAGGTACCTCACCATGACTCATACACACATTTAATAACCTTATCAACCAGTCAACAATAGTCATTTTTTGATAAATTCCACCGCAGTACCATCCAAACGAGCTGCCTTGCCGGTTTTCATCTTCCGCAGAGCTTTTACTACACCTTCTCTGTTTACCAAATCATTTTCCCTAACCATCTCACTTCGCACATCACATCGACCAAAATACCCTATATCTGCCACTCTATCGTCAAACACATTCAAAGAGCCTTCAAAATACTCATTCCATATCCTTCTCACAACACCACTGCTTGTTATCAGCTCCCCATTAGCCCCCTTCACTTTTCTTACGCATTTCCTTTACCTTCTTCCAAAACTCCTTTTTATTCTCCTTAAAATCTAATGATACTCCCTCACCCCAACTGTCATTTGCCCTCTTTTCAACTCTTGCACCTTTCTCTTGACCTACTGCCTCTTTCTTTCATACATTTCCCACTCATTTCCATTGTTTCCTTGCAAAAGTCTTCCAAAAGCCTCCCTCTTCTCTTTCACTAATAATCTTACTTCTTCATTCCACCACTCACTACCCTTTCTTATCTGCCCACCTACCAAACTTCTCATGCCACAAGCATCTTTTGTGCAAGCCCTGACTGCTTCCCTAAATACATCCGATTCCTCCCCAACTCACCTTTCGTCCTTTGGTCTCACCTTTTTCCATTCTCTACTCATTCTCTCCTAGTACTTTCTCAAACAAGTCTCCTTCCTCCTTCAATTACTCTCACCACTCTTTTCACATCAACGTTCTCCCTTTTTTGTCTGAAAACCTCTACAAATCTTCACCTTAGCCTCCAGAAGATAATGATCAGACATCCCTCCAGTTGCACCTCTCAGCACATTAACATCCAAAAGTCTCTCTTTCGCGCGCCTGTCAATTAACACGTAATCCAATAACGCTCTCTGGTCATCTCTCCTACTTACATACGTATGCCTATGTATATCTCTCTTTTCAAACCAGGTATTCTCAAACTCCAGTCCTTTTTCAGCACATAAATCTGCAAGATCTTCACATTTCCATTTACAACAGTGAACAACCCATGTACACCAATTATTCAGTCAACTGCCTCGTTACTCACCTTTTTATTCAAATCACCCATCACCATAACCCGTTCTCGTGCATCAAAACTACTAACACAATCACTCAGGTGCTCCCAAAACCCTTGCTTCTCATGACTTTCTTCTCATGCCCAGGTGCATATGCACCAATAATCACACATCTCTCTCGTTTCACTTTCAGTTTTACCCATATCAATGTAGAATTAATTTTCTTACACTCTATCATACACTCCCACCACTCCTGTTTCAGGAGAAGTGCTACTCCTTCCCTTGCTCTTGTCCTCTCACAAATCCCTGACATTACTCCTAAGACACGCCCAAACCACTCTTCCCCTTTACAATTGAGCTTCGTTTCAATCAGAGCCAAAACACCCAGGCTCCTTTCCTCAAACATACTACCTATCTATCCTTTTTTCTCATCTTGGTTATATCCAGACACATTTAGACACACCAATCTGAGCCTTGGAAGAGGATGAGCACTCCCCGCGTGACTCCTTCTTCTGTTTTCCCTTATATATAAACTGAGAAGAGGTAGAAAAAGCTTTGCAGAAGATGAAAGCCGGTAAGGCAGCGGGTTTGGATGGTATTGCAGTGGAATTTATTAAGAAAAGGGGTGACTGTATTGTTGACTGGTTGGTAAGGTTATTTAATGTATGTATGATCCATGGTGAGATGCCTGAAGATTGGCGGAATGCTTGAATAGTGCCATTGTACAAAGGCAAAGGGGAGAAGAGTGAGTGCTCAAATTATAGAGGTATAGGTTTGTTGAGTATTCCTCTTAAATTATATGGGAGGGTTTTGATTGAGAGGGTGAAGGCATGTACAGACTGGGGAAGAGCAGTGTGGTTTCAGAAGTGGTAGAGGATGTGTGGATCAGGTGTTTGCTTTGAAAAAAATATCTGAGAAATACTTAGAAAACCAAATGGATTTCTATGTAGCATTCATGAATCTGAAAAAGGCATATTATAGAGTTGATAGAGATGCTCTGTGGAAGGTATTAAGGATATATGGTGTGGGGGGCAAGTTGTTAGAAGCAGTGAAAAGTTTTTATCGAGGATGTAAGGCATGTGTGCGTGTGGGAAGAGGGGAAAGTGATTGGTTCTCAGTGAATGTAAGTTTGCGACAGGAGTGTGTGATGTCTCCATGGTTGTTTGATTTGTTTATGGATGGGGTTGTTAGAGAGGTGTATGCAAGAGTTTTGGAACGAGGGGCAAGTATGTAATATGTTGTGGATGAGAGAGCTTGGGAAGTGAGGCAGTTGTTGTTCGCAGATGATACAGCGCTGGTAGCTGATTCATGAGAGAAACTTCAGAAGCTGGTGACTGAGTTTGGTAAAGTGTGTGAAAGAAGAAAGTTAAGAGTAAATGTGATTAAGAGCAAGGTTATTAGGTAGAGTAGGGTTAAGGGTGAAGTCAACTGGGAGGTAAGTTTGAATGGAGGAAAACTGTAGGAAGTGAAGTGTTTTAGATATCTGGGAGTGGATTTGGCAGCGGATGGAACCATGGAAGCGGAAGTGAATCATAGGGTTGGGGAGGTGGCGATAATTCTGGGAGCCTTGAAGAATGTGTGAAAGTCGAGAACATTATCTCGGAAAGCAAAAATAGGTATGTTTGAAGGAATAGTGGTTCCAACAATTTTGTATGGTTGCGAGTCGTGGGCTATGGATAGAGTTGTGCGCAGGAGGGTGGATGTGCTGGAAATGAGATGTTTGAGGACAATGTGTGGTGTGATGTGGTTTGATCGAGTGAGTAACGTAAGGGTAAGAGAGATGTGTGGAAATAAAAAGAGCGTGGTTGAGAGAGCAGAAGAGGGTGTTTTGAAGTGGTTTTGGCACATGGAGAGAATGAGTGAGGAAAGATTGAAAAAGATGATATATGTGTCGGAGGTGGAGGGAACGAGGAGAAGAGGGAGACCAAATTGTAGGTGGAAAGATGAAGTGAAAAAGATTTTGTGTGATCGGGGCCTGAAAATGCAGGAGGGTGAAAGGAGGGCAAGGAATAGAGTGAATTGGAGCGATGTGGTATACCGGGGTTGACGTGCTGTCAGTGGATTGAATCAAGGCATGTATACATTGACCTGTATAGGTATGTATATTTGCATGTGTGGACGCGTATGTATATACATGTGTATGTGGGTGGGTTTAGCCATTCTTTCGTTTGTTTCCTTGCGCTACCTCGCCTAAGCAGGAGACAGCGACAAAGCAAAAAAAAAAAAAAAAAAAAGAATTATATATATATATATACATATATATATATATATATATATATATATATATATATATATATATATATATATATATATATATATATATATATATATATATATATATATATATATATATATATATATATATATATATATATATGTATATATATATATATATATATATATATATATATATATATATATATATATATATATATATATATATATATATATATATATATATATATATATGAATATATATATATATATATATATATATATATATATATATATATATATATATATATATATATATATATATATATATATATATATATATATATATATATATATATATATATATATATATATATATATATATATATATATATGTATATATATATTCATATATATATATATATTTATATATATATATATATATATATATATATATATATATATATATATATATATATATATATATATATATATATATATATATATATCTTTTTTTTTTTTTTTTATACTAATCGCCATTTCCCGCATTAGCGAGGTAGCGTTAAGAACAGAGGATGAGGACTGGGCCTTTGAGGGAATATCCTCACCTGGCCCCCTTCTCTGTTTCTTCTTTTGGAAAAAAAAAAGAGAGGGGAGGATTTCCAGCCTCCCGCTCCCTCCCCTTTTAGTCGCCTTCTACGACACGCAGGGAATACGTGGGAAGTATTCTTTCTCCCCTATCCCCAGGGGGAATATATATATATATATATATATATATATATATATATATATATATATATATATATATATATATATATATATATATATGGTGAAGAGCTTGTAGATTTATGTGCTGAAAAAGGACTGATGATTGGGAATACCTGGTTTAAAAAGCGAGATATACATAAGTATACTTATGTAAGTAGGAGAGATGGCCAGAGAGCGTTATTGGATTACGTGTTAATTGACAGGCGTGCGAAAGAGAGACTTTTGGATGTTAATGTGCTGAGAGGTGCAACTGGAGGGATGTCTGATCATTATCTTGTGGAGACTAAGGTGAAGATTAGTATGGGTTTTCAGAAAAGAGGAGTGAATGTTGGGGTGAAGAAGGTGGTGAGAGTAAGTGAGCTTGGGAAGGAGACCTGTGTGGGGAAGTACCAGGAGAGACTGTGTACAGAATGGAAAAAGGTGAGAACAATGGAAGTAAGGGGAGTGGGGGAGGAATGGGATGTATTTAGGGAATCAGTGATGGATTGCGCAAAAGATGCTTGTGGCATGAGAAGAGTGGGAGGTGGGCTGTTTAGAAAGGGTAGTGAGTGGTGGGATGAAGAAGTAAGAGTATTAGTGAAAGAGAAGAGAGAGGCATTTGGACGATTTTTGCAGGGAAAAAATGCAATTGAGTGGGAGAAGTATAAAAGAAAGAGACAGGAGGTCAAGAGAAAGGTGCAAGAGGTGAAAAAAAGGGCAAATGAGAGTTGGGGTGAGAGACTATCAGTAAATTTTAGGGAGAATAAAAAGATGTTCTGGAAGGAGGTAAATAGGGTGCGTAAGACAAGGAAGCAAATGGGAACTTCAGTGAAGGGCGTAAATGGGGAGGTGATAACAAGTAGTGGTGATGTGAGAAGGAGATGGAATAAGTATTTTGAAGGTTTGTTGAATGTGTCTGATGACAGAGTGGCAGATATAGGGTGTTTTGGTCGAGGTGGTGTGCAAAGTGAGAGGGTTAGGGAAAATGATTTGGTAAACAGAGAAGAGGTAGTAAAAGCTTTGCGGAAGATGAAAGCCGGCAAGGCAGCAGGTTTGGATGGTATTGCAGTGGAATTTATTAAAAAAGGGGTGACTGTATTGTTGACTGGTTGGTAAGGTTATTTAATGTATGTATGACTCATGGTGAGGTGCCTGAGGATTGGCGGAATTCTTGCATAGTGCCATTGTACAAAGGCAAAGGGGATAAGAGTGAGTGCTCAAATTACAGAGGTATAAGTTTGTTGAGTATTCCTGGTAAATTATATGGGAGGGTATTGATTGAGAGGGTGAAGGCATGTACAGAGCATCAGATTGGGGAAGAGCAGTGTGGTTTCAGAAGTGGTAGAGGATGTGTGGATCAGGTGTTTGCTTTGAAGAATGTATGTGAGAAATACTTAGAAAAGGAAATGGATTTGTATGTAGCATTTATGGATCTGGAGAAGGCATATGATAGAGTTGATAGAGATGCTCTGTGGAAGGTATTAAGAATATATGGTGTGGGAGGAAAGTTGTTAGAAGCAGTGAAAAGTTTTTATCGAGGATGTAAGGTATGTGTACGTGTAGGAAGAGAGGAAAGTGATTGGTTCTCAGTGAATGTAGGTTTGCGGCAGGGGTGTGTGATGTCTCTATGGTTGTTTAATTTCTTTATGGATGGGGTTGTTAGGGAGGTAAATGCAAGAGTTTTGGAAAGAGGGGCAAGTATGAAGTTTGTTGGGGATGAGAGAGCTTGGGAAGTGAGTCAGTTGTTGTTCGCTGATGATACAGCGCTGGTGGCTGATTCATATGAGAAACTGCAGAAGCTGGTGACTGAGTTTGGTAAAGTGTGTGGAAGAAGAAAGTTAAGAGTAAATGTGAATAAGAGCAAGGTTATTAGGTACAGTAGGGTTGAGGGTCAAGTCAATTGGGAGGTGAGTTTGAATGGAGAAAAACTGGAGGAAGTGAAGTGTTTTAGATATCTGGGAGTGGATCTGGCAGCGGATGGAACCATGGAAGCGGAAGTGGATCATAGGGTGGGGGAGGGGGCGAAAATTCTGGGGGCCTTGAAGAATGTGTGGAAGTCGAGAGCATTATCTCGGAAAGCAAAAATGGGTATGTTTAAAGGAATAGTGGTTCCAACAATGTTGTATGGTTGCGAGGCGTGGGCTATGGATAGAGTTGTGCGCAGGAGGATGGATGTGCTGGAAATGAGATGTTTGAGGACAATGTGTGGTGTGAGGTGGTTTGATCGAGTGAGTAACGTAAGGGTAAGAGAGATGTGTGGAAATAAAAAGAGCGTGGTTGAGAAAGTAGAAGAGGGTGTTTTGAAGTGGTTTGGGCACATGGAGAGAATGAGTGAGGAAAGATTGACCAAGAGGATATATGTGTCGGAGGTGGAGGGAACGAGGAGAAGAGGGAGACCAAATTGGAGGTGGAAAGATGGAGTGAAAAAGATTTTGTGTGATCGGGGCCTGAACATGCAGGAGGGTGAAAGGAGGGCAAGGAATAGAGTGAATTGGAGCGATGTGGTATACCGGGGTTGACGTGCTGTCAGTGGATTGAATCAAGGCTTGTGAAGCGTCTGGGGTAAACCATGGAAAGCTGTGTAGGTATGTATATTTGCGTGTGTGGATGTATGTATATACATGTGTATGGAGGGGGGGGGGGGTTGGGCCATTTCTTTCGTCTGTTTCCTTGCGCTACCTCGCAAACGCGGGAGACAGCGACAAAGTATAATAAAAAAAAAAGAATATATATATATCCAAAAGTCTCTCTTTCGCGCCTTTCAATGAACATGTAATCCAATAACGCTCTCTACCCATCTCTCATACTTACATACGTGTATTTATGTATATCTCGCTTTTTAAACCAGGTATTCTCAATCACCAGTCCTTTTTCAGCACATAAATCTACAAGCTCTTCACCATTTCCATTTACAACACTGAACACCCCATGTATACCAATTATTCCCTCAACTGCCACATTACTCACCTTTGCATTCAAATCACCCATCACTATAACCGGGTCTTGTGCATCAAAACTACTAACACACTCATTCAGCTACTCCCAAAACACTTGCCTCTCATCATCTTTCTTCTCATTCCCAGGTGCATATATACCAATAATCACCCATCTCTCTCCATCTCCAGTTTTGGGTGTTATTGTGCTGAGAGGTGCAACTGGAGGGATGTCTGATCATTATCTTGTGGAGGCGAAGGTGAAGATTTTTATGGGTTGTCAGAATAGAAGAGAGAATGTTTTGGTGAAGAGGGTGGTGAGAGTAAGTGAGCTTGGGGAGGAGACTTGTGTGAGGAAGTACCAGGAGAGACTGAGTACAGAACGGAAAAACGTGAAAACAAAGTAGGTAAGGGGAGTGGGGGAGGAATGGGACATATTTAGGGAAGCAGTGATGGCTTGCGCAAAAGATGCCTGTGGCATGAGAAGTGTGGGAGGTGGGTTGATTAGAAAGGGTAGTGAGTGGTGGGATGAAGAAGTAAGATTATTAGTGAAAGAGAAGAGAGAGGCATTTGGACGATTTTTGCAGGGAAAAAATGCAAATTAGTGAGAGATGTATAAAAGAAAGAGATAGGAGGTCAAGAGAAAGGTGCCAGAAGTGAAAAAAGAGGGCAAATGAGAGTTGGGGTGAGAGAGTATCATTAAATTTTAGGGAAAATAAAAAGATGTTCTGGAAGGAGGTAAATAAAGTGCGTAAGACAAGGGAGCAAATAGGAACTTCATTGAAGGGGTCTAATGGGGAGGTGATAACAAGTTGTGGTGAAGTGAGAAGGAGATGGAGTGAGTATTTTGAATATTTGTTGAATGTGTTTGATGATAAAGTGGCTGATATAGGGTGTTTTGGTCGAGGTGGTGTGAAAGTGAGAGGGTTAGGGAAAGTGATACATTTACTGAGAACCAATCACTTTCCTCTCTTCCTACACGTACACATGCCTTACATCCTCGATAAAAACTTTTCACTGCTTCTAAGAACTTGCCTCCCACACCATATATTCTTAATACCTTCCACAGAGCATCTCTATCAACTCTATCATATGCCTTCTCCAGATCCATAAATGCTACATACAAATCCATTTCCTTTTCTTAGTATTTCTCACATACATTCTTCAAAGCAAACACCTGATCCACACATCCTCTACCATTTCTGAAACCACACTGCTCTTCCCCAATCTGATGCTCTGTACATGCCTTCACCCTCTCAATCAATACCCTCCCATATAATTTACCAGGAATACTCAACAAACTTATACCTCTGTAATTTGAGCACTCACTCTTATCCCTTTGCCTTTGTACAATGGCATTATGCACGCATTCCGCCAATCCTCAGGCACCTCACCATGAGTCATACATACATTAAATAACCTTACCAACCAGTCAATAATAGTGTCACCCACTTTTTTAATAAATTCCACTGCAATACCATCCAAACCTGCTGCCTTGCCGGCTTTCATCTCCCGCAAAGCTTTTACTACCTCTTCTCTGTTTACCAAATCATTTTCCATAACCCTCTCACTTTGCACACCACCTCGACCAAAACACCCTATATCTGCCACTCTATCATCAAACACATTCAACAACCCTTCAAAATACTCACTCCATCTCCTCACATCACCACTACTTGTTATCACCTCCCCATTTGCGCCCTTCACTGAAGTTCCCATTTGCTCCCTTGTCTTACGCACTTTATTAACCTCCTTCCAGAACATCTTTTTATTCTCCCTAAAATTTAATGATACTCTCTCACCCCAACTCTCATTTGCCCTCTTTTTCACCTCTTGCACCTTTCTCTTGACCTCCTGTCTCTTTCTTTTATGCATCTCCCACTCAATTGCATTTTTTCCCTGCAAAAATCGTCCAAATGCCTCTCTCTTCTCTTTTACTAATAATCTTAATTCTTCATCCCACCACTCACTACCCTTTCTAATCAACCCACCTCCCACGCTTCTCATGCCACAAGCATCTTTTGCGCAATCCATCACTGATTCCCTAAATACGTCCCATTCCTCCCCCACTCCCATTACTTCCTTTGTTCTCACCTTTTTCCATTCTGTACTCAGCCTCTCCTGGTACTTCCTCACACAAGTCTCCTTCCCAAGCTGACTTGCTCTCACCACCCTCTTCACCCCAACATTCACTCTTCTTTTCTGAAAACCCATACAAATCTTCACCTTTGCGTCCACAAGAAAATGATCAGACATCCCTCCAGTTGCACCTCTCAGCACATTAACATCCAAAAGTCTCTCTTTCGCTCGCCTGTCAATTAACACGTAATCCAATAACGCTCTCTGGCCATCTCTCCTACTTACATACGTATACTTATGTATATCTCGCTTTTAAAACCAGGTATTCCCAATCACCAGTCCTTTTTCAGCACATAAATCTACAAGCTCTTCACCATTTCCATTTACAACACTGAACACCCCATGTATAACAATTATTTCCTCAACTGCCACATTACTCACCTTTGCATTCAAATCACCCATCACTATAACCCGGTCTCGTGCGTCAAAACCACTAACACACTCATTCAGCTACTCCCAAAAGACTTGCCTCTCATGATCTTTCTTCTCATGCCCAGGTGCATATGCACCTATAATCACCCATGTCTCTCCATCAGCTTTCAGTTTTACCCATATTAATCGAGAATTTATTTCTTTACATTCTATCACATACTCCCACAACTCCTGTTTCAGGTATATATATATATATATATATATATATATATATATATATATATATATATATATATATATATATATATATATATATATATATATATATATATATATATATATATATATATATATATATATGTATGTAAATATATATATATATATATATATATATATATATATATATATATATATATATATATATATATATATATATATATATATATATATATATATATATATATATATATATATATATTTTTTTTTTTTTTTTTTTTACTTTGTCGCTGTCTCCCGCGTTTGCGAGGTAGCGCAAGGACAAAGACGAAAGAAATGGCCCCACCCCCCCCCCCCCCATACACATGTATATACATACGTCCACACACGCAAATATACATACCTACACTGCTTTCCATGATTTACCCCAAACGCTTCACATGCCTTGATTCAATCCACTGACAGCACGTCAACCCCGGTATACCACATCGCTCCAATTCACTCTATTCCTTGCCCTCCTTTCACCCTCCTGCATGTTCAGGCCCCGATCACAAAAAATCTTTTTCACTCCATCTTTCCACCTCCAGTTTGGTCTCCCTCTTCTCCTTGCTCCCTCCACCTCCGACACATATATCCTTTGGTCAATCTTTCCTCACTCATTCTCTCCATGTGCCCAAACCACTTCAAAACACCCTCTTCTGCTCTCTCAACCACGCTCTTTTTATTTCCACACATCTCTCTTACCCTTACGTTACTCACTCGATCAAACCACCTCACACCACACATTGTCCTCAAACATCTCATTTCCAGCACATCCATCCTCCTGCGCACAACTCTATCCATAGCCCACGCCACGCAACAATACAACATTGTTGGAACCACTATTCTTTCAAACATACCCATTTTTGCTTTCCGAGATAATGTTCTCGACTTCCAAACATTCCTCAAGGCCCCAAGAATTTTCGCCCCCTCCCCCACCCTATGATCCACTTCCGCTTCCATGGTTCCATCCGCTGCCAGATCCACTCCCAGATATCTAAAACACTTCACTTCCTCCAGTTTTTCTCCATTCAAACTCACCTCCCAATTGACTTGACCCTCAACCCTACTGTACCTAATAACCTTGCCCTTATTCACATTTACTCTTAACTTTCTTCTTCCACACACTTTACCAAACTCAGTCACCAGCTTCTGCAGTTTCTCACATGAATCAGCCACCAGCGCTGTATCATCAGCGAACAACAACTGACTCACTTCCCAAGCTCTCTCATCCACAACAGACTTCATACTTGCCCCTCTTTCCAAAACTCTTGCATTTTCCTCACTAACAACCCCATCCATAAACAAATTAAACAACCATGGAGACATCACACACCCCTGCCGCAAACCTACATTCACTGAGAACCAATCACTTTCCTCTCTTCCTACACGTACACATGCCTTACATCCTCGATAAAAACTTTTCACTGCTTCTAACAACTTGCCTCCCACACCATATATTCTTAATACCTTCCACAGAGCATCTCTATCAACTCTATCATATGCCTTCTCCAGATCCATAAATGCTACATACAAATCCATTTGCTTTTCTAAGTATTTCTCACATACATTCTTCAAAGCAAACACCTGATCCACACATCCTCTACCACTTCTGAAACCACACTGCTCTTCCCCAATCTGATGCTCTGTACATGCCTTCACCCTCTCAATCAATACCCTCCCATATAATTTGCCAGGAATACTCAACAAACTTATACCTCTGTAATTTGAGCACTCACTCTTATCCCCTTTGCCTTTGTACAATGGTACTATGCACGCATTCCGCCAATCCTCAGGCACCTCACCATGAGTCATACGTACATTAAATAACCTTACCAACCAGTCAACAATACAGTCACCCCCTTTTTTAATAAATTCCACTGCAATACCATCCAAACCTGCTGCCTTGCCGGCTTTCATCTTCCGCAAAGCTTTCACTACCTCTTCTCTGTTTACCAAATCATTTTCCCTAACCCTCTCACTTTGCACACCACCTCGACCAAAACACCCTATATCTGCCCCTCTCTCATCAAACACATTCAACAAACCTTCAAAATACTCACTCCATCTCCTTCTCACATCACCACTACTTGTTATCACCTCCCCATTTGCGCCCTTCACTGAAGTTCCCATTTGCTCACTTGTCTTACGCACTTTATTTACCTCCTTCCAGAACATCTTTTTATTCTCCCTAAAATTTAATGATACTCTCTCACCCCAACTCTCATTTGCCCTTTTTTCACCTCTTGCACCTTTCTCTTGACCTCCTGTCTCTTTCTTTTATACATCTCCCACTCAATTGCATTTTTTCCCTGCAAAAATCGTCCAAATGCCTCTCTCTTCTCTTTCACTAATACTCTTCCTTCTTCATCCCACCACTCACTACCCTTTCTAATCAACCCACCTCCCACTCTTCTCATGCCACAAGCATCTTTTGCGCAATCCATCACTGATTCCCTAAATACATCCCATTCCTCCCCCACTCCCCTTGCTTCCATTGTTCTCACCTTTTTCCATTCTGTACTCAGTCTCACCTGGTACTTCCTCACACAGGTCTCCTTCTCAAGCTCACTTACTCTCACCACCCTCTTCACCCTAACATTCACTCTTCTTTTCTGAAAACCCATACAAACTATCACCTTAGCCTCCACAAGATAATGATCAGACATCCCTCCAGTTGCACCTCTCAGCACATTAACATCCAAAAGTCTCTCTTTCGCACGCCTGTCAATTAACACGTAATCCAATAACGCTCTCTGGCCATCTCTCCTACTTACATAAGTATACTTATGTATATCTCGCTTTTTAAACCAGGTATTCCCAATCATCAGTCCTTTTTCAGCACATAAATCTACAAGCTCTTCACCATTTCCATTTACAACACTGAACACCCCATGTATACCAATTATTCCCTCAACTGCCACATTACTCACCTTTGCATTCAAATCACCCATCACTATAACCCGGTCTCGTGCATCAAAAACCACTAACACACTCATTCAGCTGCTCCCAAAACACTTGCCTCTCTTGATCTTTCTTCCCATGCCCAGGTGCATATGCACCAATAATCAGCCACCTCTCTCCATCAACTTTCAGTTTTACCCATATTAATCGAGATTTTACTTTCTTACACTCTATCACATACTCCCACAACTCCTGTTTCAGGAGTATTGCTACTCCTTCCCTTGCTAGCAATACTCCTGAAACAGGAGTTGTGGGAGTATGTGATAGAGTGTAAGAAAGTAAATTCTCGATTAATATGGTTAAAACTGAAAGTTGATGGAGAGAGGTGGGTGATTATAGATGTGAATATATATATATATATATATATATATATATATATATATATATATATATATATATATATATATATATATATATATATATATATATATATATATATATATATATATATATATACATATATATATATATATATATATATATATATATATATATATATATATATATATATACATACATATATATATATATATATATATATATATATATATATATATATATACCTTCAAGTGTGCGAGGAAGCGCAAGGAAAAGACATCGAAGGCCACATTCGTTCACACTCAGTCTCTAGCTGTCATGTAATGATGCACCGAAACCAGAGCTTCTTTCCACATCAACGTTCTTTAAGGGGACACAGAAGAGGGAGTCACGCGGTGAGTGCTCATCCTCTTCAAAGGCTCAGACTGGGGAGTCTAAATGTGTGTGGATGTAACCAAGATGAGATGAGAAAAAGGAGAGATAGGTAGTATGTTTAAGGAGAGGAACCTTGATGATAAGTTTGTTGAGTATTCCTGGAAAAATATATGGGAAATATTGACTGAGAGGGTGAAGGCATGTACAGAGCATCTGATTGGGCAAGAGTAGTGTGGTTTCAGAAGTTTAGAGGATATGGTGTGTGGATCAAGTGTTTGCTTTGAAGAATGCATGTGAGAAATACTCAGAAAAGCAAATGCAATTGTATGTAGTATTTCTGGATCTGGAGGAGGTATATGATAGAGTTCATAGAGTTTATCTATGGAAGGTATTGAAAATATATGGTGTGAAAGGCAAGTTGTTAGAAGCAGTGAAAAGTTTTTATCGATGATATAAGGCATGTGTACGAGTAGGAAGAGAGGAAAGTGATTGGTTCTCAGTGAATGTTGGTTTGCGGCAGGGGTGCGTGATGTCTACATGGTTTTTTAATTTGTTTATGGGTTGGGTTGTTAGGGAGGTGAATGCAAGAGTTTTTGAAAGAGGGGCAAGTATGAAGTCTGTTGTGGATGAGAGAGCTTGTAAAGCGAGTTAGTTGTTGTTCGCTGATGATACAGCGCTTGTGGCTGATTCGGTTGAGAAACTGCAGAGGCTGGTGACTAAGTTTACTAAAATGTGTGAAAGAAGAAAGCTGAGAATAGATGTGAATAAGATCAAGGTTATTAAGTATAGTAGGGTTGAGGGACAAGTCAACTGGGAGGTAAGTTTGAGTGGAGAAAAACTGGAGGAAGTGAAGTGTTTTAGATATCTGGGAGTGGATTTGGCAGCGGATGGAACCATGGATGTGGAAGTGAATCATATGTTAGGGGAGGGGGCGAAAGTTCTGGGAGAGTTCAAAATGTGTGGAATTCGAGAACGTTAAGAACGAAGAAAAAATGGCTATGTTTGAAGGAATTGTTGTTCCAACAATATTATATGGTTGTGAGGCGTGGGCTATAGATAGAGTTGTGTGGAGGAGGGTGGATGTGCTGGAAATGAGATGTTTGAGGACAATATGTGGTGTGAGGTGGTTTGTCGAGTAAGTAATAATAGGGTAAGAGAGATATGTGGTAATAGAAAGAGTGTGGTTGAGAGAGCAGAAGAGAGTGTTTTGAAATGGTTTGGTCACATAGAGAGAATGATTGAAGAAAGAATGACCAAGAGGATATAGGTGTCAGAGGTGGAGGGAACGAGGAGAAGTAGGAGACCAAATTAGAGGTGGAAAGATGAAGTGAAAAGATTTTGAGTGATCTTTGCCTGAACGTGCAGAAGGGTGAAAGGCCTGCAAGGAATAGAGTGAATTGGAATGATGTGGTATACCGGGGTCGACGTGCTGTCCTTGGATTGAACTAGGGCATGTGAAGCGTCTAGGGTAAACCCTGGAAAGTTCTGTAGGGCCTGCATGTGGAAAGAGAGCCGTGGTTTCGGTGTATTATTACATGACAGGTAGAGACTGAATGTGAAGGAAAGTGGCCTTTGTTGTCTTTTCCCATCGCTAACTCGCGCACATGAGGTGGGAGGGGGTTGTTATTTCATGTGTGGCGGGGTGGCGATGGGAATGAATAAAGGCAGACAGTATTAATTATGTACATGTGTGTATATGTTTATGTCTGTGTGTGTGTATATATATGCATACGTTGAGATGTATAGGTATGCATATTTGCGTGAGTGGACGTCTATGCATGTACATGTGTATGTGGGTGGGTTGGGCCATTCTTTCGTCTGTTTCCCTGCGCTACCTCGCAACGCGGGAGACAACGACAAAGTATAATAGAAAAAAAAAAAAAAAAAATATATATATATATATATATATATATATATATATATATATATATATATATATATATATATATATATATATATATATATATATATATATATATATATATTTTTTTTTTTTTAAGGGAAAAGAGATCTAATCGTTGTAGCCTCTCTTTGTATGCCAGATTACTGAAAAATGGGATAAATTTTGTCGTACGTCTTTGTTCTTGCTCCAATTTTTCCTCATCCTTTGGGACCAAAACTTGACTGTATATTCAAGATGTCTTACTAAAGAAATGAAAAGCGTGACAATAGTTTCTGGTGTCTTATTTTTTATGTTCCTGGCTCTAAAACCTAACATTTGGTTGCGTTTTTTACTTCCTGCTTGACACTGTTTAGTGTATTTCAAAATGTTACTAATGGCAACTCCAAAGTCATTTTCTTCATTGACTTTAGTTAGTTTCCGAATAGTTTGTGGTCGTAACATATAGTCTTGTCTCCAAACTGCATAACTTTGCACTTGTCTACATTAAACTTCATTTACCATCTGTCTGACCAATCTGCTAGTAAGTTAAGATCTCTGAATTATTTCGCAGTCCCGACTGTTTACAGCTCTCCCTCCTAGTTTGATATCGTCATCATATTTGGAGATCTTAGATATAAGACAGAGTTCTAGGTCATTAATGAATATCATGAAAAGATTTAGGGTTTGGATCGACTTCTGTGGCACACCACTCGCTACGTCTAGCCAATCTGAGGCTTCGCCGTAGGCCAGTCTCTGATCCATGTACAGAGTTCTTCATCGATTCCGTGTGCTTTAAGTCTATGTAAAAGTCTCTTGTAGGGTACTTTATTGAAAGCCTTTGGGAAATTTGAATACACTACATCAAACGGTAATTCTTTGTCCCATTTCTTATGAATGACATTAAAAGATTCCAACAAATTCTTCAGGCAGGATCTTCTACAGCGGAAACCGTGTCGGTTGCCCGATATGATTTTGTGATCTAGAAACGTGACATTTTCATCTCGTATTACTTTTTTCCATCATTTTTCAAACACTGACGTAAGGTTAATTGGCCGGTAGTTCAAGGCACACTTTTCACATCCTTTTTTATTTATAGGAGTAATATTTGCTAGTTTCCAGTCACTTGGCACCTGACCATCCGACAGATATTTGTTGAATATTGTCGTTACGTGGTATATCAGCTGTTTCCTGATCTCTTTTGAAAACCTTGAAGCAAAGTTATCTGGGTTTTTGGATTTGCTTGGATTTCATTGGTCCAGTTACTTAAGTACTTCAGAGCTCTTTATTCATCTAACCTTCAACTCTTCACTAGATCCTTGAAACATTTTCACTGGTTACAGTATTCGAGATGTTTCTTCAATTGTGAATACGGAGTTGAAAGAATAATTTAGTATAGTAGCCATTTCCTTGTAAGTATTCACTGCGTCATGTTCGTTTCGTAATGGTCCAATTACTTCATTTACTGTCCTCCTATTACTTATATATTTGAAAGATTCCATAAGATTATTCTTAACTTTCAAGGATATATTTTTTTCTTTGTTATCAAGTCTTGGTGATTTTTATCATTTCATATTGATCTGAATTTCTTATGTTTTCTTCTTTGGGCGAATTAGTCATTCTGTTCTCCTATTCATCCATGATGGTTTTGAAGTATTTCAAGTTCTCTCTGTAATTCGTGGAATATGTTATTTTCAGTCTCGAGTAGTGTGTCTGTAAAATACTTGCACATTTCCTCTACTGTGTGAATCTCAAGAAGTTTTGTCCAATTGATACAGCGAATTTCCTGTCGAATGTTTTCAATATTTGCTCGCCTGTAATGTGGGATCAAGAGTTTGTTGTCATTTGTCTCATAATCTAAATTTACCTCTAATCTAATCAAACTGTGATTGCTTTTTGACAAACTCTCACCTACTTCGTAAGAGGTGATTAAGTTTGTCTCTGGTGAGGACAAGATCAAGATTGTTTTTACCTCTGGTTGGGTTTTTAATAAACTGTTGTAGAAAAGCGTCTTCAATCAGTTCCGTTAGTTTCATTCCCTCTCGGCAGGCGTAAAGTCAGGAGTAAGGAGTTATGGGAGTGTGTGAAAGAGTGTAAAGAGGTGAATTCTAGACTGATGTAAGTGAAAACGAAAATGGATGACGAGAGATGGGTGATTATAAATGCTTATGCACCTGATCATGAGAAGAAGAAAGAGGCAAGTATTTGGGGAGCAGCTGGGCGAGTGTGTCTGCAGTTTTGATGCAAGAGACCGTGTATTACCGACGGGTGATTTGTATGCGAAGGTGAGAAATGTAACCGTTGAAGGAATAATTGTTGGGCTTAGGATATTCAGAACACCTGGCTTGAAAAGAGGGACACATACAAGTATAGATATTTGAATAGGATATATGCTAAGAGGGCATTACTGTATCACATATCAATCAAAAGGTTTGTAAGATATAGAATTTTGGATGTAAATGTACTCCACTATATTGTCGAGGAGAGGGTGAAGATTTGTAGATGCTCCCATTTTCAAGAAAGGGGATAGATCCATTGCCTCTAACTATCGCCCCATCAGCTTGACGTCTATTGTGGGGAGATTTTTCGAATCAATCAAAGCGGATAAAATACAGGAACACTTGGAGAATTATGGCCTTAGGGATTCTCAACATGGGATTACAAAAGGGAATACATGTCTTAGCTATCCTCTCTCCTTCTTTACTAAAGTATTTGAAACTATTGATCAGGGTAAAGATTATGATATTGTATACTTAGACTTAAGTAAGGCTTTTGACAGAGTACCTCATGAGCGTCTGCTTAGAAAAATAGCGGCACACAGCATCGGGAGTTGTGTAATTAATTGGATTAAGGCGTAGCTCACTGACAGAAAACAAAGGATATGCATCATTGGTGTTACATAGGACTGAGGCAATGTAACCAGTGGTGTTCCTCAGGAGTCAGTCTTGGGACCACTCTTGTTCGTTACATATATTAACGATTTGGATATGGGAATAACCAGTGACTTAATAAATTTGCCGTTGATACAAAAACAGGGGCCGTAAGTGACTCAGATGAAAATTCAGTGAATTTGCAGAGGGTCTTAAACAGATTATTAGAATAGGCGGGTGCATGGAACACGGAATTCAACATAGATAAATGCAGAACGCTTAGTGTGGGTAAAGACAGGAACAAGGATTACAAACTGGGCAATTTTACTTTTTGTAAAAACAGAATGCGAAAGAGTTCAGGGGTACTGGTGAGCAGGGATCTGAAGATGCGGCAATGATGTATTAAGTTGTGTAATAAGGCTAATAGGATGAGTTCATCTATAGGACTGTTAGCAATAAAACTCTTAGATATCATCGCAACTTTATCTCGATGAGACCACATTTGGGCTCCATACTATGCAGATGATATAGATTGTTTAGAGAGAGTACAAAGGCGAATGAAAAAAATAATCCCTGGAATTAGAAAGCTCACTTATGAAGAAAGGTTAAAAAGACTGAATTTGCACTCACTTAAGAGGAGGAGGGCTAGAGGGATAAGACTGAAGTTTTTAAATAGGTGAAGGGCATTAATAAAGGCATCATGAATAAAGTTCTTAGAATGGCGCCGCCGGATAGGACAAGAGTTAATGGATATGAATTGGGAAAATAGACTCAGGTTGGATGTAGGCAAATATTGGTTCGGGAATAGGGTAGTGTATTTATGGAACAAGCTGCCAAGTACAGTAGTGGAAGCTAGATCTTTGGTTAGCTTTAAACGAAGGTTGGATGTGTTAACGGGCTCAGACAGTTGGTTGTAGGATGCCAGACTCAGGACCTGCTTAGCATTGGTCAATAGGTCTCTTGCAGTGTCCTCACTTCTCATGTTCTTACGTTTTCGGAAAAGAGGAAACATTATTGGTGAGAAGAGTGCGGTGAGAGTGAATAAGCTTGGAAATGGGACTTGCGTTATGAAATACCAGAAGAGATTAGGTATAGAATAGCAAAAGGCGAGAGAAAATGAAACAATGCGAACAGGTGAGTAATAGGACAAATTTAGGGAAGCAGTACTTGCATGTGCAAGGGATGCATGTGGCAGGCAAAAGGTGGGAAATGGGAAGATTAGAAAGTGTAGTGAGTGGTGGGATGAAGAAGAAAAATGTCTGGTGAAAGAGACATTTGGGCGATACTTACAGTGAAGAAGAGCAAATCATTGAGGGATGGATGAAAGAACGCGACAGAAGGTCAAGAGCAAGGTGCATGGATTGAAAAAGAGAATATATGAGAGCTTGGTAGAGCAAGTATAAGTAAAATTTAGGAAGATGTTTTGGAAGGAGGTTGAAAATGTGCCAAAAAAAAAAAAGACAATTGAACAAATAGGAACATCGTTGAATGGGGCGGAAAGGAGAGTGATAACAGGTAAGATGAAGTGAGGAGATAGAGTGAGTATTTTGGAGGACTGTTGAATGTGGCGGATGTTGGATGTATGGTTAGGGGTGATTTGCGAATTGAGAGAGGCATGGAGATTGGTTTGGTGTAGACAGAAGGGGTGGCTAAAGCCTTACATAAGATGAATTGCGGTCAGGCGGATGGAGTGGATGGACCTGCAATTGAGTATGTTTGAAGGTAGGCTAGTTCCAAAAATTATCACATGGATATGAGGCATGGGTTATATAGATAAGGCTATATGGTGGAGGGTGGATGTGTTAGATAGGAAATAAATGAAGACAACATGTAGTGTGAGGTGGTTTGATCAAGTAATCGCTTGAAAGGTAAGAGAGAGTTGTGGTAATCGAAGGAGTGTGGCAGAAAGGGGTAAACGGAATATGATGAAATGGTTTAGAGATATTGAGAGAATGATTGAGGAAAGCTCGAGAAAAAGGATATATATGTTAAATGTGGAAGGGACAAGAAGAAGGGGGAGATTGAAATGGAAAGAGAAGGACTGAGTGAGCAACATATGGACTATCGGGGCCTGAACATGCAGGAGGGTGAAAGGTGTACAAACGATAAAATGAATGGGAACGATGTGGTATACAGAGGTTGACATGCTGTTATTGGACTGAATTAGGGCATATAAAGCGGCCGGGATACAATATGGATATGTCTGTGGATCCTGGTTGTAGACAGGGAGCTGTAGTTTCGGTGCATTTCACATGACAGCTATGAAATGGATGTAAGGGGATGTGATCTTTCTTCGTCTGTTCCTGGAGCTACCTCGCTAGCACAGGAAACAGTAGTCACTAAAGGGGGCGGGAGCGGGAACCTGGACCTCCCTCCATCCTCCTTCTTGTATTTCAATTTCTAAAATAGGAAACAGAATGTGGAGGCAAGTGGGAAGTGCTCATCCTCCTCGAAGGTTCTGACTGGGGTGTCTTAAAGTGTGTGGATGTAACAAAGATGAGAAGAAAGGAGAGATAGGTCATATGTTTGAAGAAAGAAACCTGGATGTTCTGGCTCTGAATGAAACAAAACTAAAGGATAAAGTGGAAATTTGGTTTGGAAATGTCTGAGGAGCAAAATCAGTGGTTGGTAAGAGGACAAGAGTTAAGGAAGGAATATCACTATTATTGAAGCAGAGGTTGTGGAAGTGTGTGATAGAGTTCAAGGGAGTATAATCGAGATTGATGTGGGTGAAACTGAGAGTGGATGGCGAGAGATGGGTAATTATCAGCGTTTATGCACCTGGTCATGAGATGAAAGATCAAGAAAGGCAAACGTTTCGGGAGCAGCTGAGTGAGCGTCTTAGCAGTTTTGGTTTACGGGATGAAGTAATAGTGATGGGTGATTTAGAATGCGAAGGGAAATAATGTAATAGTGATGGGTGATTTAGAATGCGAACGGAGGTAATTTGGCAGGTGATGGTGTAGTTGGTGTCCATGGTATATTCATTGTTATAAATGGGAATGGTGAATAGCTTGTGGATTTATTTGCTGAAAAAGAGACTGGTGATTGGAATTTCCTATTGATTTATAGGTTGTAAAAGAAAGACTTTTGGAAGTAAATGTGCTGAGAGTGGCCACTTGCGAGATGTCTGATCGCTGTCTTGTGGCGAGGGTGAGGATTTGCAGAGGTTTTCGAAAAGAGGAAACAGTTTTGGGCAAGGACACTTGTGCGAATAATTACCAGCAGAAATTGAGTATAGAATGGCAGATGAGATCAAGTGAAATGGGGGGAGTGGGTGAGGAATGGGATGTATTTAAAGAAGCAGTGATGACATGTTCAAGGGATGCATGTGGCATGCGAAAGGTGAGAGGTAGGCAGATTAGGAAGGGTAGTGAGTGGTGTGCCGAAAAAGTAAAGTTGCTAATGAAAGAGAAAAGAGACATGTCTGGGTTATGCTTACAGGGAGGGAGTGCAAATATTGTATCAGAGAAAGCGGCAGAAAGTGAAGAGAAAGGTGCGGGGATTGTAAACGAGCGCAAATGCGAGTTGTAGAGAGAGTATCATTAAACTTTACTGAAAATATAAAGATGTTTTGGGAGAAAGCAAATAATATGCGAAATACAAGAGAATAAGTAGAACAATCGGTGAAGGGGACAAAAGGGGAAGTGATAACAGGTAGTAATGATTATTCAGATGGCTTGGTAAATGTGTTTGATGATAAAGTGGCCTTGGTGGTATGCGAAGTGAGAGAGCCATGGAGAGTGGTTTAGTGAAGAAAGAAGAGGTGGTGAAAATCTTGCATGCAATGAAATTCAGAAAGGCAGCTTGATTGGCTAGTATGGTTATTCATTGTAGGTATGGATCATGGTGAAGTGCCTGAGGCTTGTCATAATGCATGTATAGTGCCAGTATATAGAAGCAAAGGAAATTAGGTTGAGTGTTCAAACTAAAAAGGTTTAAGTTCGTTAAGTATACCTGGTAAGTTGTATGGTAGAATGTTAGTTAAAAGGGTGATGGGATGTACAGAGCATCAGACTGGGGAGAAGTAGTGCATTTCAGAAGTGGTAGAGGATGTGTCGATCAAGTTTTTGCTCTGAAAAATGTGTATAAAAAAATACATAGAAAAAACAAATGGATTTACTACTGGCATTTATGGATCTGAAGAATGCATATGACAGGTTTGATAAAGATGCTGTATGGAAGATCTTAAGAATGTACGATGTAAGAGGTAAGTTTCTAGAAGCAGTGAGACGTTTACATTAAGAGCAGGAAGGGAAAGGAGTGAATAGTTCCCAGTGAAGGTCTGTCAGTGGCACGGATGTTTGATGCCCTTATGGTCGCTTGAATTGTTTGTGTATTGGGGTGGTGAGAAAGGTAAATGCAAGGGTTTTGAAGAAAGGGAAAGTATGCAGTCTCTTGGGGATGAGAGGGCCTGTAAAGTGTCAGTTGTTTTACCGATGACACAGCACTGGTGGCTGCTTCGTGCTAGAAATTGCAGATGTTGGTGACAGTTTGGAACAGTGTTTGAGAGGAGAAAGTTTAGGGTAAATGTGAATAAACGCAAGATTATTAGGTTCAGCATTGTTGAGGGACAAATTAGTTGGGATGTTAGTTTAAATGAAGAACAATCGGAAAAAGTGTGGAGCTTTGAATATCTGGGAATGAACTTGGCAGGGAGTGGAACCACAGAAACGAAAATGAGTCATTGGGTGGGGAAGGGGGAAAAGGTCCTGGGAGCGCCGTGGGAAGAAAAACCTGATCTTGTGGGCAAAAAAGGATATTTTTGAGGGAATAGTAATTCCAACAATATCATATGATTACAAAGCATGGGCAATAGATAGAAGCTGTGAGGAGAGTGGATGTGTCTGAAGTGAAAAGCTTAAGGGCAATATGTGGTGTGAGCTGGTGTGATCGAATAGGTAATGAAAGGGTGAAAGTGATGTGTGGTAATATAAAGAGTAGTTTACATGAGTTTACATGATAAATACTACGACTGGATGGTCTAGTAAAGGAAAAAAAAAAGTATTTTAGTTTAATAAGATAATGTAATTCTGCTCAGCACTTAAACTATCACCGACTCTCCGCTGCTGCACTTCAGTCTTCTATTATCCTCGTTACCGCTGTCGTTTATATCGTTTATTTCTGGTGTTTTTATCAAAGTATAACTAAATTTAGAAAAGATTTGTCTAAACGACTTTTGAAGGTATTCATAGTCTTAGCATTCAATACATATGACGGTAACCTAGTTCTCAATACACCTAAAGGAAAAGAAACGCTTTCCTACGTCCGTACTACATCTTTTAGCTTTGAGTTTCATTCCATTTGTCCTTGTAACCGCATTTTCTTATACTTCGTAGAAATGTTTGTGATTCACTTTCTCGAACTTGTTCAGAATTTTGAACACTTGGATTAAGTCACTGCGAGGTCTACCTTTTTTTTCTTATAAGGGAGAAGAGATCCAATCGTTTTAGTCTCTTCGTATGCCAGGTTTCTATGGGATGGAGTAAAGTTTGTCGTACGTCTTTGTACCAGCTCTAATTCTTCCTTGCCTCTTTTATAGTTTGGGGACCAAAACTGGACCGCATATTTAAAGTGTAGTCTTACTGGAGAATTATAAATTGTAGGAATTGTTTCTGGTATCTTGCAATCTACTCGCATTAATGTTCCTGGCTATGAAACCTAACATTTTTTTGTCTTTTTACTTGCTGCTTCACACTGTTTAGTGGACTTCAGATTGTTGCTAATGACAACTCCAAGGTCCTATCCTTCCTTTATTGTAGTTAGAGAGTTTCCGACCCCGTGGTACACTACTCGTTATGTCTAGCTAATCTGATGCTTCGTTGTTTAACACTACATGCTGCTGTCTTACAGGAAACCATCTCTGAACCATGTATAGAATTTTTCACCGATTCCGTGTGCTTTGGTTCATGTGAAAGTCTTTTACGAGATACTTTATCAAAAGCCTTTGAAAATCTAGATATACTACATCAGCCGATAGTTTTTCGTCATAGTTCTGATAACAAAAATTCTAGCAAATCGTCATGCACGATCTTTTTTTTTTTTTGCCGAAACCGTGATGATTGTCCGTTATAGTTTTGTGTTTTTTCTAGTAACGTAAATATTTCATCTCGTATTTTTATTTCAATCGTTGTACCTAACACTGGCGCAAGGGTGTGCTGAAATGGTTTGGATATATAGAGAGAATGAATGAGGAGAGGTTAAAACAGAGAATATATGTGTCAGAAGAGAACCGGGAGACCAAAGTGGTGATGGAAGGATGGATCGAAAAAGTATGTGAGTGATCGGGGCTTAAATGTGCAGGAAAGTGACAGGCTTTCATGGAACAGAGTGAATTGGAACGATTTGATATAATGGAATCAACGAGATT
>NC_092242.1:36398511-36453687 GCF_036320965.1 Panulirus ornatus
CCACTCCCAGATATCTAAAACACTTTACTTCCTCCAGTTTTTCTCCATTCAAACCTACCTCCCAATTGAGTTGTCCCTAAACCCTATTGTACCTAAAAGCATTACTCTTATTCACATTTACTCTCACCTTTCTTCTTTACAACACTTTACCAAACTCAGTCACCAGCTTCTGCAGCTTCTCACACGAATCAGCCACCAGCGCTTTATCATCAGCGAACAACAACTGACTCACTTCCCAAGCTCTCTCATCCACAACAGACTGCATACTTCCCACTCTTTCCAATACTCTTGCATTCACCTCCCTAACAACCCCATCCATAAACAAATCAAACAACTATGGACACATCACACACCCCTCCCGCAAACCTACATTCACTGAGAACCAATCACTTTCCTCTCTTCCTGTACGTACACATGCCTTGCATCCTCGATAAAAACTTTTCACTGCTTCTAACAACTTGCCTCGCACACTATATATACTTACTACCTCACACAGAGCATCTCTATCAACTCTAACATATGCCTTCTCCAGATATATAAATACTACATACAAATCCATTTGCTTTTCTAAGTATTTCTCACATACATTCTTCAAAGCAAACACCTGATCCAAACATCCTCTACCACTTCTGAAACCACACTACTCTTCCAACATCTGGTGCTCTGTACATCCCTTCACCATCTCAATCAATACCCTACCATAAAATATCCCAGGAATAATCAACAAAATCATACCTCTGTAATTTGAGTACTCACTTTTATCCCCTTTGCCTTTGTATAATGGCACTAAGCAAGCATTCCGCCAATCCTCAGGCACCTCACCATGAGACATACATACATTAGATAACCTTACCAACTAGTTACCAATACCGTCACCCCCTTTTTTGATGAATTCCACTGTAATACCATCCAAACCTGCTGCCTTGCCTGCTTTCATTTTTCGCAAAGCTTTTACTACCTCTGCTCTGTTTACCAAATAATTTTCCCTAACCCTCTCACTTTGCACACCACTTCGACCAAAACACCCTATATCTGCCACTCTATCATCAAACACATTCAACAGATCTTCAAAATACTCACTCCATCTCCTTCTTACACCACCACTGCTTGTTATCACCTCCCTATTAACTCCCTTCATTGAAGTTCCCATTTGTTCCCATGTCTTACGCACTTTCTTTAGCTCCTTCCAAAACATCTTTTTATTCTCCCTAAAATTTAATCATACTATCTCACCACAATCCTCATTGGACCTCTTTTTCACCTCCTGTACCTTTCTCTCGACCTCCTGCCTCTTTCTTTTATACATCTTCCAATCATTTGCATTATTACCCTGCAAAAATAGTCCAAATGCTTCACTCTTCTCCTTCACTAATAATCTTACTTCTTCATCCCACCACTCACTACCATTTCCATTCTGCCCACCTCCCACGCTTCTCATGCCACAACCATTATTTACGCAAGCCAGCACTGCTTCCCTAAATACATCCCATTCCTCCCCCACTCCCCTTGTGTCCTTAATTCTAAAAATTTTCCATTCTGTGTTCAGTCTCTCCTGGAAATTTCCCCAACAAGTCTCCTTCCCAAGCTCACCTACTCTCACCACTCTTTTCATCCCAACACTCTCTCTTCTTTTCTGAAAACCTCTACAAATCTTCACCTTCGCCTCCACAAGATAATGGTCAGACATCCCTCCAGTTACACCTCTCAGCATATTAACATCCAAAAGTCTTTCTTTCGCGAACATACCAATTAACACGTAATCAATAAACGCTCTCTGGCCATCTCTCCTACTTACATACGTATACTTATGTATATCTCTCTTTTTAAACCAGGTATTTCTAATCACCAGTCCTTTTTCAGCACATAGATCTACAAGCTCTTCATCATTTCCATTTACAACACTTTACACCCCATGTACACCAACGGTTCCTTCAATTGCCACATTACTAAGCTTTGCATTCAAATCACCCGTCCCTATAAATCGGTCTCGTACATCAAAAGTACTAACACACTCACTCATCTGCTCTCATGATCTTTCTTCTCATGCCCAGGTGCATATGCACCAATAATCACCCATCACTCTTCATCAACTTTCAGTTTTACCCATATCAATCTAGAGTTTACTTTCTTACACTCTTATCACATACTCCCACCACTCCTGTTTCAGAAAGGGTGCTCCTCCTTCCTTTGCTCTTGTCCTCTCACTAACCCCTGACTTTACTCAGAAGACATTCCCAAACTACTCTTTCCCTTTACCCATGAGCTTCATTTCACTTAGAGAAAAAACATCCAGGTTCCTCTCCTCAAACATACTAGCTATCTCTCCACATAAAGTATATATATATATATATATATATATATATATATATATATATATATATGTGAGAAACTGCAGAAGCTGGTGACTGAGTTTGGTAAAGTGTGTGAAAGAAGAAAGTTAAGAGTAAATGTGAATAAGAGCAAGGTTATTAGGTACAGTAGGGTTGAGGGTCAATTCAATTGGGAGGTGAGTTTGAATGGAGAAAAACTGGAGGAAGTGAAGTGCTTTAGATATCTGGGAGTGGATCTGGCAGCGGATGGAACCATGGAAGCGGAAGTGGATCATAGGGTGGGGGAGGGGGCGAATATTTTGGGAGCCTTGAAGAATGTGTGGAAGTCGAGAACATTATCTCGGAAAGCAAAAATGGGTATGTTTGAAGGAATAGTGGTTCCAACAATGTTGTATGGTTGCGAGGCGTGGACTATGGATAGAGTTGTGCGCAGGAGGATGGATGTGCTGGAAATGAGATGTTTGTGGACAATGTGTGGTGTGATGTGGTTTGATCGAGTAAGTAACGTAAGGGTAAGAGAGATGTGTGGAAATAAAAACAGAGTGGTTGAGAGAGCAGAATAGGGTGTTTTGAAATGGTTTGGTCACATGGAGAGAATGAGTGAGGAAAGACTGACCAAGAGGATATATGTGTCGGAGGTGGAGGGAACGAGGAGAAGAGTGAGACCAAATTGGAGGTGGAGAGATGGAGTGAAAAAGATTTTGTGTGATCGGGGCCTGAACATGCAGGAGGGTGAAAGGAGGGCAAAGAATAGAGTGAATTGGAGCGATTTGGTATACCGGGGTTGATGTGCTGTCAGTGGATTGAATAAAGGCATGTGTACGGGGGTGGGTTGGGCCATTTCTTTCGACTGTTTCCTTGCGCTACCTCGCAAACGCGGGAGACAGCGACAAAGCAAAAAAAGAAAAAAAAATATATATATATATATATATATATATATATATATATATATATATATATATATATATATATTTCTTTTTTTTTTTTGCTTTGCCGCTGTCTCCCGCGTTTGCGAGGTAGCGCAAGGAAACAGACGAAAGAAATGGCCCAACCCACCCCCATACACATGTATATACATACGTCCACACACGCAAATATACATACCTACACATCTTTCCATAGTTTACCCCACACGCTTCACATGCCTTGATTCAATCCACTGACAGCACTTCAACCCCGCTATACCATATCGATTCAATTCACTCTATTCCTTGCCCTCCTTTCACCCTCCTGCATGTTCAGGCCCCGATCACACAAAATCTTTTTCACTCCATCTTTCGACCTCTAATTTGGTCTCCCACTTCTCCTCGTTCCCTTAACCTCCGACACAAATATCCTCTTGGTCAATCTTTCCTCACTCATTCTCTCCATGTGCCCAAACCATTTCAAAACACCCTCTTCTGCTCTCTCAACCACGCTCTTTTTATTTCCACACATCTCTCTTACCCTTACATTACTTACTCGATCAAACCACCTCACACCACACATTGTCCTCACACATCTTATTTCCAGCAAATCCATCCTCCTGCGCACAACTCTATCCATAGCCCACGCCTCGCAACCATACAACATTGTTGGAACAACTATTCCTTCAAACATAACCATTTTTGCTTTCCGAGATAATGTTCTCGACTTCCAAACATTCTTCAAGGCTCCCAGAATTTTCAACCCCTCCCCCAACCTATGATTCACTTCCGCTTCCATGATTCCATCCGCTGCCAAATCCACTCCCAGATATCTGAAACACTTTACTTGCTCCAGTTTTCTCCATTCAAACTTACCACCCAATTGACTTGACCCTCAACCCTACTATACATAATAACCTTGCTTTTATTCACATTTACTCTTAACTTTCTTCTTTCACACACTACATATATATATAAATATATGGTTTGGGCACATGGAGAGAATAAGTGAGGAAAGATTGACCAAGAGGATATATGTGTCGGAGGTGGAGGGAACGAGGAGAATTGGGAGACCAATTTGGAGGTGGAAAGATGGAGTGAAAAAGATTTTGTGTGATCGGGGCCTGAACATGCAGGAGGGTGAAAGGAGGGCAAGAAATTGAGTGAATTGGATCGATGTGGTATACCGAGGTTGACGTGCTGTCAGTGGATTGAATCAGGGCATGTGAAGCGTCTGGGGTAAACCATGGAAAGCTGTGTAGGTATGTATATTTGCGTGTGTAAGTACATGTGTATGGGGGTGGGTTAGGAGATTTCTTTCGTCTGTTTCCTTGCGCTACCTCGCAAACGCGGAAGACAGCGACTAAGCAAAAAAAAAAAAAGAAAAAAAAAAAAAAAAATATATATATATATATATATATATATATATATATATATATATATATATATATATATATATATATATATATACATATATATATATATATATATATATATATATATATATATATATATATATATATATATATATATATATATATATATATGTATATATATATATATATATATATATATATATATATTTTTTTTTTTTTTCTTTTCCTTTCTCGCTGTCTCCCGTGTTAGCGAAGTAGCGCAAGGAAACAGACGAAAGAATGTCCCTACCCACCCACATACACATGTATATACATACATGTCTACACACGCAAATATACATACCTATACATCTTAACGTATACATATATATACACACACAGACATATACATATATATATATACATAATTCGTACTGTTTGCCTTTATTCATTCCCATCGCCATCCCGCCACACATGAAATAACAGCCCCCTAACCCCACTTGTGCGCAAGGTAGCGCTAGGAAGACAACAACGGCCACATTCGTTCACACTCAGTCTCTAGCTGTAATGTAATAATGCACCGAAACCACAGCTCCCTTTCCACATCCAGGCCCCACAGAACTTCCCATGCTTCACATGCCCTGGTAAAACCCATTGACAACATCTCTACCCCGGTATACCACATCGTTCCAATTCACTCTATTCCTTACACGCCTTTCACCCTCCTACATGTTCTGGTCCTGATCACTAAAAATCTTTTTCACTCCATCTTTCCACTTACTATTTGATCTCCCACTTCACCTCGTTCCCTCCACCTCTGACACATATATCCTCTTGGTCAATCTTTCCTCGCTCATTCTCTCCATGTGACCAAACCATTTCAAACCCTTTTCTGGTCTCTCAACCACACTCTTTTTATTACCACACATATTTCCTACTCTATTATTACTTACTCGATCAAACCACCTCACACCACATATTGTCTTCAAACATCTCATTTTCAGTATATCCGCCCTCCCCCGCACAACTCTATCCATAGCCTACGACTCGCAACCATATAACATTATTGGAACCACTATTCCTTCAAACATACCCATTTTTGCTTCCCGAGATAATGTTCTCGACTTCCACACATTCTTCGATGTTCCCAGAATTTTCGCCCCTTCCCCCACCCCATGATTCACTTCCGCTTCCATGGTTCCATCTGATGCCAGATCCACTCCTAGATATCTTAAACACTTCACTTCCTCCAGTTTTTCTCCATTCAAACTTACCTCCCAATTGACTTGACCCTCAACCCTACTGTACCTAATAACCTTGCTCTAATTCACATTTACTCTAAGCTTTCTTGTTTCACACTCTTTACCAAACTCAGGCACCAGCTTCTGCAGTTTCTCACATGAATCAGCCAACAGCGCTGTATTATCAGCGAACAACAAGTGACTCACTTCCCAAGCTCTCTCATCCATAACAGACTGCATACTTGCCCCTCTTTCCAAAACCCTTGCATTCACCTCCCTAACAACCCCATCCATAAACAAATTAAACAACCATGGAGACATCACACACCCCTGCCGCAAACCTACATTCACTGAGAACCAATCACTTTCCTCTCTTCCTACACGTACACAATCCTTACATCCTCGATAAAAACTTTTCACTGCTTCTAACAACTTGCCTCTAACACCATATATTCTTAATACCTTCCATACAGCATCTCTATCAACTCTATCATATATATTTTCCAGATCCATATATGTTACAAACAAATCCATTTGCTTATCTAAGTATTTCTCACTTACATTCCTCAAAGCAAACACCTGATCCACACATCTTCTACCACTTCTGAAACCCCACTGCTCTTCCCTAATCTGATCCTCTGTACATGCCTTCACCTTCTTAATCAATACCCTCCCTTATAATTTCCCAGGAATACTCAACAAACTTATACCTCTGTAATTTGAGCACTCATCTTTGTCCCCTTTGCCTTTGTACAATGGCACTATGCAAGCATTCCGCCAATCCTCAGGCACCTCACCATGAATCATACCTACATTAAATATCCTTACCAACCAATGAACATATATAGTTATCCCCTTTTTTAATAGATTTCACTGCAATGCTACCCAAATCCGCTGCCTTTACGGCTTTCATCTTCCGCAAAGCTTTTACTATCTCTTCTCTGTTTACCAAATCATCCTCCCTAACCCTCTCACTTTGCGCACAACCTCGACCAAAACACCCTATATCTGCCACTCTATCATCAAACACATTCAACAATCCTTCAAAATACTCACTCCATCTCCTTCTCACATCACCACTACTTGCTATCACCTCCCCATTAGCCCCCTTCACTGAAGTTACCATTTGTTCCCATGTCTTACGCACTTTATTTACCTCCTTTCAAAACATCTTTTTATTCTCCCCAAAATTTAATGATACTCTCTCACCCCAACTCTCATTTGCCCTCTTTTTCACATCTTGCACCATTCTCTTGACCTCCTGCCTCTTTCTTTTATACATCTCCCACTTATTTGCATTATTTCCCTGCAAAAATGGTCCAAATGCCTCTCTCTTCTCTCTCACTAATAATCTTACTTCTACATCCCACCACTCACAACCCTTTCTATTCTGCCAACCTCCCACGCTTCTCATGCCACAAGCATCTTCTGCGCAAGCCATCACTGCTTCGCTAAATACATCCCATTCCTCCGCCACTCCCTTTACCTCCTTTGTTCTCACATTTTTCCATTCTGCACTCAGTTTCTCTTGGTACTTCTCACACAAGTCTCATTCCCAAGCTCACTCACTCTCACCACTCTTTTCACCCCAACATTCTCTCTTCTTATCTGAAAACCTCTACAAATCTTCACCTTTACCTCCACAAGATAATGATCAGACATCCCTTCAGTTTCATGTCTCAGTATATTAACATCCACAATTGTCTTTCGCGCGCCTATCAATTAACATGTAATCCAATAACGCTCTCTGGACATCTCTCACACTTACCTACGTATACTTATGTATATCTCTCTTTTTAAACCAGGTATTCCCAATCACCAGTACTTTTTCAGCACATAAATCTAAAAGCTCTTCACCATTTTCATTTGCTACACTGAACTCCCCATGTGTACCAATTATTCCCTCAACTGCCACATTACTCACCTTTGCATTCAAATCACATGTTTACGAAATGGCCTCCTAGCTTCGTCTATTCAATGTATATCAACTGACTGTTATATTTCTCTCTTGTGTCTCCCCTGATGATGTGATTATTACACAAAAGTGCACTTGGGAACTTTCCGTGTTTCATTTTCCCCGTGGAGTCAGAGGAATATATATATATATATATATATATATATATATATATATATATATATATATATATATATATATATATATATATATATATATATATATATATATATATATATATATATTTTTTTTTTTTTCTTTTTTTTCTTTTTTTTTTTTTTTGCCGCTGTCTCCCGCGTTTGCGAGGTAGCGCAAGGAAACAGACGAAAGAAATGGCCCAACCCACCCCCATACACATGTATATACATACGTCCACACACGCAAATATACATACCTACACAGCTTTCCATGGTTTACCCCAGACGCTTCACATGCCCTGATTCAATCCACTGACAGCACGTCAACCCCGGTATACCACATCGCTCCAATTCACTCTATTCCTTGCCCTCCTTTCACCCTCCTGCATGTTCAGGCCCCGATCACACAAAATCTTTTTCACTCCATCTTTCCACCTACAATTTGGTCTCCCTCTTCTCCTCGTTCCCTCCACCTCCGACACATATATCCTCTTGGTCAATCTTTCCTCACTCATTCTCTCCATGTGCCCAAACCATTTCAAAACACCCTCTTCTGCTCTCTCAACCACGCACTTTTTATTTCCACACATCTCTCTTACCCTTACGTTACTTACTCGATCAAACCACCTCACACCACACATTGTCCTCAAACATCTCATTTCCAGCATATCCATCCTCCTGCGCACCACTCTATCCATAGCCCACGCCTCGCAACCATACAACATTGTTGGAACCACTATTCCTTCAAAAATAACCATTTTTGCTTTCCGAGAAAATGTTCTCGACTTCCAAACATTCTTCAAGGCTAACAGAATTTTCGCCCCCTCCCCGATCCTATGATCTACTTCCGCTTCCATGGTTCCATCCGCTGCCAGATCCACTCCCAGATATCTAAAACACTTTACTTCCTCCAGTTTTTCTCCATTCAAACTCACCTCCCAATTGACTTGACCCTCAACCCTACTGTACCTAATAACCTTGCTCTTATTCACATTTACTCAAATTTCTTCTTTCACACAGTTTACCAAACTCAGTCACCAGCTTCTGCAGTTTCTCAAATGAATGAGCCACCAGCGCTGTATCATCAGCGAACAACAACTGACTCACTTCCCAAGCTCTATCGTCCACAACAGATTTCATACCTGCCCCTCTTTCCAAAACTCTTGCATTCACCTCCCTAACAACCCCATCCATAAACAAATTAAACAACCATGGAGACATCAAACACCCCTGCCGCAAACCTACATTCACTGAGAACCAATCACTTTCCTCTCTTCCTACACGTACACATGCCTTACATCCTCGATAAAAACTTTTCACTGCCTCTAACAACTTGCCTCCCACACCATATATTCTTAATACCTTCCACAGAGCATCTCTATCAACTTTATCATATGCCGTCTCCATATCCATAAATGCTACATACAAATCCATTTGCTTTTCTAAGTATTTCTCACATACATTCTTCAAAACAAACACCTGATCCACACATCCTCTACCACTTCTGAAACCACACTGCTCTTCCCCAATCTGATGCTCTGTACATGCCTTCACCCTCTCAATCAAAACCCTCCCATATAATTTACCAGGAATACTCAACAAACTTATACCTCTGTAATTTGAGCACTCACTCTAATCCCCTTTGCCTTTGTACAATGGCACTATGCACGCATTCCGCCAATCCTCAGGCACCTCACCATGAGTCATACATACATTAAATAACCTTACCAACCAGTCAACAATACAGTCACCCCCTTTCTTAATAAATTCCACTGCAATATCATCCAAACTTGCTGCCGTGCCGGCTTTCATCTTCCGCAAAGCTTTTACTACCTCTTCCCTGTTTACCAAATCATTTTCCCTAACCCTCTCACTTTGCACACCACCTCGACAAAAACACCCTATATCTGCCACTTTATCATCAAACACATTCAACAAATCTTCAAAATACTCACTCCATCTCCTTCTCACATCACCAGTACTTGTTATCACCTCCCCATTTGCGCCCTTCACTGAAGTTCCCATTTGCTCCCTTGTCTTACGCACTTTATTTACCTCCTTCCAGAACATCTTTTTATTCTCCCTAAAATTTAATGATACTCTCTCACCCCAACTCTCATTTGCCCTTTTTTTCACCTCTTGCACCTTTCTCTTGACCTCCTGTCTCTTTCTTTTATACATCTCCCACTCAATTGCATTTTTTCCCTGCAAAAATCGTCCAAATGCCTCTCTCTTTTCTTTCACTAATACTCTTACTTCTTCATCCCACCACTCACTACCCTTTCTAATCAACCCATCTCCCACTCTTCTCATGCCACAAGCATCTTTTGCGCAATCCATCACTGATTCCCTAAATACATCCCATTCCTCCCCCACCCCCCTTACTTCCATTGTTCTCACCTTTTTCCATTCTGTACTCAGTCTCTCCTGGTACTTCCTCACACAAGTCTCCTTCCCAAGCTCACTTATTCTCACCACCCTCTTCACCCCAACATTCACTCTTCTTTTCTGAAAACCCATACAAATCTTCACCTTAGCCTCCACAAGATAATGATCAGACATCCCTCCAGTTGCACCTATCAGCACATTAACATCCAAAAGTCTCTCTTTCGCGCGCCTGTCAATTAACACGTAATCCAATAACGCTCTCTGGCCATCTCTCCTACTTACATAAGTATACTTATGTATATCTCGCTTTTTAAACCAGGTATTCCCAATCACCAGTCCTTTTTCAGCACATAAATCTACAAGCTCTTCACCATTTCCATTTACAACACTGAACACCCCATGTATACCAATTATTCCCTCAACTGCCACATTACTCATCTTTGCATTCAAATCACCCATCACTATAACCCGGTCTCGTGCATCAAAACCACTAACACACTCATTCAGCTGCTCCCAAAACACTTGCCTCTTATGATCTTTCTTCACATGCCCAGGTGCATATGCACCAATAATCACCCATCTCCCTCCATCAACTTTCAGTTTTACCCATATCAATCGAGAATTTACTTTCTTACATTCTATCACATACTCCCACAACTCCTGTTTCAGGAGTATTGCTACTCCTTCCCTTGCTCTTGTCTTCTCACTAACCCCTGACTTTACTCCCAAGACCTTCCCAAACCACTCCTCCCCTTTACCCTTGAGCTTCGTTTCACTCAGAGCCAAAACATCCAGGTTCCTTTCCTCAAACATACTACCTATCTCTCCTTTTTTCACATCTTGGTTACATTCACACACATTTAGGCACCCCAATCTGAGCCTTCGCGGAGGATGAGCACTCCCCGCGTGACTCCTTCTTCTGTTTCCCATTTTAGAAAGTTAAAAACGTACAAGGAGGGGAGGATTTTTGGCCCCCCGCTCCCGTCCCCTCTAGTCGCTTTCCACGACACGCGAGGAATGCGTGGGAAGTATTCTTTCACCCCTATCCCCAGGGATAATATATATATATATATATATATATATATATATATATATATATATATATATATATATATATATATATATATATATATATATATATATATATATACACACACATACACACACATACACACACATACGCACATATACACAGACACACACATACATATATATACATATGAAAAATGTAAGAAACAATTTAGAAAACTGAAACTTCTAGCTTGAAATGAAATGAAAAATGAATGTCACATACTGGTTCAACCTCTGGCTATGGAAAAAGGAAATGTATAATTTATTTACACAAACGTCAATAGTAGTTCTCATTAATTTAACCACTGTATCAATTAGCTTCAATGTCTAAGCTACATTTTTTCCAATTTTACTATTTTCTTGTCAAAGCACATGTATGAAAACTATCACTCCAGTAACACAGCTATAAACATTTACTTCCCCTTTAAAAAGTTCTGGGGAAGTCTGTCTCGATACACTGCGGGACACTCTACCACCTGGCGAGGTTTGTGTTGCAATGGTTCTTGATTCACAAACGTAGTAGCATCAGTGGTGGGCCAAGGTAGAACTGACTTGCTCCTTGCGAAACACAACTTAAAGATGACATTAGAGTCCCACTGGGCAGAGGACGCGAGGACCCAGTCCTGAGGTGACCACATATATATATATATATATATATATATATATATATATATATATATATATATATATATATATATATATATATATATATATATATATATATATATATATATATATATATATATATATATATATATATATATATATATATATATATATATATATATATATATATATATATATATATATATATATATATATATATATATATATATATATATATATATATATATATATATATATATATATATATATATATATATATATATGTTTTTGTTTTTTTTTCTTAATTTTCCAAAAGAAGGAACAGAGAATTGGGCCAGGTGAGGTTAGTCCCTCAAAGGCTCAGTCCTCTGTTCTTAACGCTACCTCGCTAATGCGGGAAATGGCGAATAGTTTGAAAAAAAAAGAATAAAAGAAATATATATATATATATATATATATATATATATATATATATATTTTTTTTTTTTTTTTTCATACTATTCGCTATTTCCCGCGATAGCGAGGTAGCGTTAAGAACAGAGGACTGGGCCTTTGAGGGAATATCCTCACCTGGACCTCTTCTCTGTTCCTTCTTTTGGAAAAAAAAAAAAAAAAAAAAAAAAAAAAAAAAAAAAAAAAAAAAAAAAAAAAAAAACGAGAGGGGAGGATTTCCAGCCCCCCGCTCCCTTCCCTTTTAGTCGCCTTCTACGACACGCAGGGAATACGTGGGAAGTATTCTTTCTCCCCTATCCCCAGGGATAGATATATATATATATATATATATATATATATATATATTTATATTTATTTATTATACCTTGTCGCTGTCTCCCGCGTATATATATATATATATATATATATATATATATATATATACATATATATATATATATATATATATATATATATATATATATATATATATATATATATATATATATATATATATATATATATATATATATATATATATATATATACCATCGAAACCCACCGCCTTGCTAGCTTTCTTCTCAGGCAATAGTTTTACTACCTATACTCTGTTTACCAAATCATTCTCCCTGACCCTCTCACTTCGCACACCAACCCAACCAAAACATCCTATTTCTGCCACTCTACCTTCAAACACGTTCCTCGAACCTTCAAAATATTCATTCCATCTCCTCACTTCACCACTACTTGTTATTACTTCCCCATTATCCCCCTTCTCCGATGTTCCAATTAGCATCTTGTCTTACGCACTCTATTTACCTCCTTCCAAATCACCTTTTGTTCTCCCTAAAATTTAATGAAACTTTCTTACCCCAACTCTTACTTGCCTTCTTTTTCTCCTCTTGCACCTTTCTCTTGACTTCCTACCGCTTTCTTTTATAGTTTTCGTAGTCATACGCACTAATTTCCTGCAAAAATCGTTCAAACGCCTCTTTCTTGTCTTTCACTATTAATCTTACGTCTTCATCCCTCCACTCACTACCCTTTCTAATCTGCCCAACTCCCACCTTTCTCATGCCACAGGCATCTTTTGCAGAAGCCAGCACTGCTTCCCCAAATGCATCTCATTTCTCTACCGTTCCCCGTAAGTCTTTTGCTCTCACCTTTTTCCATTTTGCACTCAATTTCTCCTGGTACTTCCTCACACAAGTCTCCTTCCCAAGCTCACTTACTTTCACCACTCTCTTCACCCCAACATTCTCTCTTCTTTTTTGAAAATCTCTAGAAATTTTCACCTTCACTTCCACAAGATAATGATCAGACATCCCTCCACGTAATCCAATGACGCTCTCAGGCCATTTTCTTACTTACATACGTGTACCTATGTATATCTCTCTTTTTAAACCAGGTATTTCCAGTCACCAGTCCTTTTTCAGCACACAAATGTACTAGCTCTTCATTCATTTCCATTTACAACACTGAACACCCCATGTACACAGATCATACCTCCAACTGCCAAATTACTCATCTTTGCATTCAAATCTCCTATCACTAAAACCCGGTCTCGCGTATCAAAGCTGCTAACACACTCACTCAACTGCTCCGAAAACACTTGCCTCTCATGATCTTTCTTCTTACGACCAGGTGCATAGGCACGGATAATCACCCATCTCTCTCTCTCCATTCGCTTTCAGTTTTACCCATATCAATCTAGAGTTTACTTTCTTACACTCTATTACATACTCCCACAACTCCTTCTTCAGGAGTATTGTTACTCCTTTCTTTGCTCTTTTCCTCTCAATAACCCCGACTTTACTCCCGAGACACTTCCAAACCACTCTTCCCTTTTACTCTTGAGCTTCGTTTCACTCAGAGCCAAAGCATCCAGGCTCTTTTCCTCAAATATCCTACCTATCTCTCCATTTTCTCTCATCTTGGTTACGTCCACACACATTTAGACACCCCAATCTGATTGTTTGAGGAGGATGAGCACTCCCCGCATGATTTCTTCTTCTGTTTCCCCTTTTAGAAATGGATGCGTAATATGTCCAAGGTTGTGTAATTTGTTTATGGATGAATGGGTTAAGGAGGTGAATGCAAGTAATTAGGAGTGAAGGGCAAGTATGCAGTCTGTTGTGGATGAGAGAGCTTGGGAAGTGAGTCAGTTGTTGTTCGTTGATGATACAGCGCTGGTGGTTGATTCGGGTGAGAAACTGCAGATGATGACTGAGTTTTAAAGTGTGTGAAAGAAGAAAGGTAAGAGCGAATGAATAAGAGCAAGGTTATTATATTCAGTAGGGTTGAGGGACAAGTTGATTGGGAAAAAAACTGGAGGAAGCGAAGTGTTTTAGATATGTGGGTGTGGATTTAGTAGTGGATGGAACCATTGAAGAGGAAGTGAGTCACACGGTGGTGGAGGGGACAAGGTTCTGGGAGCGTTGAAGAATGTGTGGAAGGCGAGAACGTTTTCTCGGAGAGCAAAAATGGGTATACTTGAAGGAATAGTCGTTCCAGCAAAGTTATATGGTTGTAAGGCATAGGCTATATATAGGTTTGTGTGGAGGTGAGTGGATATGTTGGAAATGAAATTTTTGAGGACAATATGTGTGTAAGGGGATTTGATCGAGTAAGTAATGAAAGGATAAGCGAAATGTGTGGTAATAAAAAGAGTGTAGTTGAGAGAGCAGAAGAGGGTGTATTGAAATGGTTTGGTCACATGGAGTGAATGAGTGAGGAAAGATTGACAATGAGGATATATGTGTTAGTATGGCCTTTTGGTGAGAGAAAATCCAAAGCGCATATATAATGTTACCTAAATAGTAGCTGAAAACAGAAGAAAGAAAATAGCAAGGAGCGATAACTAGTAGTGATCTAAAAAATGGAAAACAATGCTGGGGTGCAAGTTAACCTTGAACCAAAATATTAGGTTTTATTCATAGAAAAATAAACTATAAAACGAAAACCTCGGTACTTCCTTCCTACACCTTAGTGAGGCCACATTTAGTGTGCTGCTAAGCGCTGCTCATGAAACTTTGTCAGAGGCGAGGAAAAGCTAGAACATATACAAAAAAGACAAACAAAAGTGTTCCCAACGATCAGCTGAAAACGCAATGAAAACATGCTCAAAGATGATTTTTTTTTTTTCTTTAAATGGAAACCCAAGAATGATGTTTTCAACAATGTACCTCCCAGCAACTTCTTCACGCTAGATAGAGATGTAACGAATAGAAATAACATTTATTCATTGGGTGGAGATAGAGTAACCGGAAGTATGGCATGCGGATAAAGGCAAGGAAGTGTAGCACAAAAAAAGATCATTTTCCTTTTCCAGGAGAAAAATGATAAAACCGCCAGCTGTTGTTAAGGTAAATACTATCCATGAATTTACATCACAGTTACACAGACACTTAAATGGTATCGATATTCAGCAAAAATGAGCGTTCAGGAATGACAATGTAAAATGTAGATATTTCAGCATTTTTTTTCTTTTTTTTGAGCATCGAATATGAAATACAATGTCCTCAGGGAATCCAGCAGTGAAATTAAAAGAAAGTGTTTTTCTCATTCATTTTTCCCATAAAATTTCTGTATCATTATATCATTACCAGCTTCAACACAATTATTTTAGCCTTGACCCTGAAATACCTACATCATCATTACTGTAATCACTGTTGACTGTATCACTAAGCTAACACAGCAGCATCAACATTACTGCAACCAATGTTTTCTGTATCACTAAGTTACACAGCAACATCAACATTACTGTAACCACTGTTGACTGTATCACTAAGCTAACACAGCAGCATCAACATTACTGTAACCAATGTTATTTGTATCATCAAGTTAAGAAAGCAGCATCAACATTACAGTAACCAGTGTTATCTGTATCACTAAGTTAACACAGCAACATCAGCATTACTGTAACCAATGTTATCTGTACCACTACGTTAACACAGCAACATCAACATCAGTGTAGCCACAGCTTATAAGACCACATTACTAACACAGTATCACCACCGCCACAGCAATTACGTCGCCAGCAACATTATTACCACGAAATAAGCATTTAAGGAGCCACAGTTAATTGTGCTAAAAAAGTACCACTGCGACGTTGTGTCAGTATTGCTAGTGTTGGTCTGTTTATAGCGACAAAACTTCCACATAGCTCTCAAAGTAATTACCGTTTACTTAACTGCAAACCTACACTACAACAAAAGCCTTCGTGAACTCAGAGTTGATTTATCCGCAAAACCACCACAATAACATACACTGGCATATCGACAGTTAACTGGCTCACATTACTAACGCTGCCATACTAGAGCTACAGTTAACCTGTCCACAACATCAACTGTTGTATAACCTTACTATAACCACTATAGAGTTAACTTGCCCAAGACATTAGCAATGTAATGCCGCAATTAACTTGTACATAACACTAGCATTGTAATATAGACCTTATGATAGCCTTAGTATGAACCTTACTATAGCCATATTTAACTTGTACAGAACGCAAATCCTTTGATATAAACTCTCTGATCACTAAAGTATGAATGTTACTGTAGCCATAGTTAATTTGCACATAAAACTAACACTGACATTATGATAGCCATAGTATGAACCTTACTGTAGTCATAGTTAACATGTCCGTAACACTAAAACTGGACATAAACCTTATGATAGCCATATTTAACTTTTTCATGACACTGACAGTGTGAAGCAGACCATGACTATGGCCATAGTTGTCTTGTTCATGAAACTAACACTGTGCCATAACTTTATTAGAGCAACGGTAACTTGTCCATGACACTGGCACCGTAATACAGGCCTTACTATAACCAGTCAGCTTGTCTATGACACTAACACTGCTATAACTTTACTATATCTATAGTTAACTTCTCCATGACACAGACACCGAATTGTAACCTTACTATAGCCAAATTTAACATGTCCATGACACAAACACTGTAATGTAACCATACTATAGCTAAAGTTAACTTGTTCATTGCACTGACGTTGTATAGTTTACTGGTCTATGAATTGCACTGTAATATAATCTTATTATGAGTAGAGATTACTTGTCCATGACTGATACAGTAATGTAACCATACTATATATCTAACTTTTGCATGTCACTAGCATTATCAAGCAACCTAACTATAGCCATAGTTAACTTTGCATGAGACTGACTGGCACCTTACTATAATCCCATTTAACTTATCCATGACACTGATACTTTGATACAGACCTTGCTATTGTTACGACAATTGTTTTGTGATGTTTACCTACTGGAACCAAAAGTAACTTCTCCATGACACTAACACTTGGTGATAATCCTAATAGAGTCATAGCTAACTTGCCCAAGACACTGACACGATAAAATTACCTCATCATAGCCATGATTAACTTGCCATGACATGGACAATGTGATACAACCTTACTGGAACCGTAGATAACTTCCCTATGACAGTATAACATAACCTTACAATAGTCATAGTTAACTTTTGGATGACACTAACAATACAATATATCCATATTTTAGCCATAGTTAACTTGCCCATGACACTGAATATATCCGATAACATTACTATAGCTATAGTTAACCTATGCATGGCACTTAAACCGTGGTATAACCTTAATATAGCCATAGATGTTCTGACCATCGTATTATCAGTATCATATGAACAATAATGCAGCAACAGTTCGTCTGCAACACTAACACAGATAAAACACTGATCCTGGTCATAGATCATATATATCTGAAAAGCAGTATCTAAACAGGCCACGGAGCTGCAAGTAACAGCATGATATAAACCTTTCAGTAACCACAGTTGACGTAGAATTAAGAGTAATAATACAATAGTAACATTAATATAAATACAGTTCACCAAACCACATTGGTCACACTATAATATGAACGTCAGGGGAATGGTTGACATGCTTGCTACAGGATAGTGATAACATGCTACGAAAATGTAATTAAATGTTTGGAGAGTTATGGACTCGTAACTTTGGTCTACTGACGTGCATTACTGTTGACGTACCATTTATATAAAATAAAGCATTTTTCCTATTTACAAAATTGTCTATTTTCTACGTTGTTCAAGATAAATTGTGCAATGTTCTTTAACAATATTTTGTTAGCTACTGAGGGAAGCAAGAAAAGTACTTGCCGTACGGTGCAGTCAAGTTATACATGATCACTAGTGACTCAACATTAGACTGGAGAAGCAAGTAATCTACACAGTGTTTGGTGTACAAAATCTTCATAATAAAGCTCTCACAACTGGAGGTTCTCTCTATGAAATATGAATAGAATAACTTACCAATGACAGTTTGACACTTCAGTGAATGGATATAACATATCAACTGAACGTAAGTGAAGTTACGAATGTACAGAGGCGCTTCCCCACATGGTATCATATACTCACTGTAAATCATGCACATATGAGAAAAGTGCCCCCCCCCCTCTCTCTCTCTCTCTCCCTCTCTCTCTCTTCCTAATAGGCAGCAGACGTTGAGGAGCCACCGACCAGAAAAGTCCCTCCTGGCCATTAGCAGGATTAGCGACAGCTTCGCAGCGAGGAAAAACTTAGTCAAGTTTCACTCCTCTGGCTCAGGAAGCTGTATACTCTATCTGCCTCGTCCAAAATTAAGCTGATAGCTTCGGTTCACAAACATGTAGTCTCGCCATCTCACGTCGCAGATAACTTAGTTCCAAGATCTTTAAAAGAGGTCAAAAGACAACTAATATACCCCATAACAGAAATATTCACGAAATCTATGTCGTATCGTCAGCTGCCACCTGACTTGAAACTAGCAAATGGTACTCATATATATATATATATATATATATATATATATATATATATATATATATACATATATATATATATATATATATATATATATATATATATATATATATATATATATATATATATCATTATCTTATTATTATTTTGCTTTGTCGCTGTCTCCCGCGTTTGCGAGGTAGCGCAAGGAAACAGACGAAAGAAATGGCCCAACCCACCCCCATACACACGTGTATACATACACGTCCAAGCACGCAAATATACATACCCATACATCTCAATGTACACATATATATACACACACAGACACACATATATACACAAGTACACAATTCACACTGTCTGCCTTTATTCATTCCCATCGCCACCTCGCCACACATGGAATAACATCCCTCTCCCCCCTCATATGTGCGAGGTAGCGCTAGGAAAAGACAAACAAGGCCCCATTCGTTCACACTCAGTCTCTAGCTGTCATGCAATAATGCCCGAAACCAAAGCTCCCTTTCCACATTCCATATCCAGGCCCCACACAACTTTCCATTGTTTACCCCAGACGCTTCACATGCCCTGATTCAATCCATTGACAGCACGTCGACCTCAGTGTACCACATCGATCCAATTCACTCTGTTCATTGCCCGCCTTTCACCCTCCTGCATGTTCAGGCCCCGATCACTCAAAATATTTTTCACTCCATCTTTCCACCTCCAATTTGGTCTCCCACTTCTCCTCGTTCCCTCCAACTCCGACACATATATCCTCTTGGTCAATCTTTCCTCAATCATTCTCTCCATCTGCCTAAACCATTTCAAAACACCCTCATCTGCTCTCTCAACCACACTCTTTTTATTTCCACACATCTCTCTTACCCTTACGTTACTTACTCCATCAAACCACCTCACACCACATATTGTCCTCAAACATCTCATTTCCAGCAAATCCATCCTCCTGCACACAACTCTATCCATAGCCCACGCCTCGCAACCATACAACATTGTTGGAACCACTATTCCTTCAAACATAGCCATTTTTGCTGTCGGAGATAATGTTCTCGACTTCCAAACATTCTTCAAGGCTCCCAGGATTTTCGCCCCCTCCCCCACCCTATGATTCACTTCCGCCTCCATGGTTCCATCCGCTGCCAGATCAACTCCCAGACATCTGAAACACTTTACTTCCGCCAGGTTTTCTCCATTCAAACTTACCTCCCAATTGACTTGACCCTCAACCCTGCTGTACCTATTAACCATGCTCTTATTCACATTTACTCTTAACTTTCTTCTTTCACTCACTTTACCAAACTCATGTACAGAGGCATGTACAGAGCATCAGATTAGTGAAGAGCAGTGTGTTTCAGAAGTGGTAGAGGATGTGTGGATCAGGTGTTTGCTTTGAAGAATGTATGTGAGAAATACTTAGAAAAGCAAATGCATTTGTATGTAGCATTTGTGGATCTGGAGAAGGCATATGATAGAGTTGATAGAGGTGCTCTGTGGAAGGTACTAAGAATATATGGTGTGGGAGGTACGTTGTTAGAAGCAGTGAAAAGTTTTTATCTAGGATGTAAGGCATGTGTACGTGTAGGAAGAGAGGAAAGTGATTGGTTCTCAGTGAATTTAGGTTTGCGGCAGGGGTGTGTGATGTCTCCATGGTTGTTTAATTTGTTTATGGATGGGGTTGTTAGGGAGGTGAATGGAAGAGTCTTGGAAAGAGGGGCAAGTATTAAGTCTGTTGGGGATGAGAGAGCTTGGGAATTGAGTCAGTTGTTGTTCGCTGATGATACAGCGCTGGTGGCTGACTCATGTGAGAAACTGCAGAAGCTGGATATATATATATATATATATATATATATATATATATATATATATATATATATATATATATATATATATATATATATATATATATATATTCTTTTTTTTTTTTTTTTTAAACTATTTGCCATTTCCCGCATTAGCGAGGTAGCATTAAGAACAGAGGACTGGGCCTTTGGGGGAATATCCTCACCTGGCTTCGTTCTCTGTTCCTTCTTTTGGAAAATTAAAAAAAAAAACGAGAGGGGGAGGATTTCCAGCCCCCCGCTCCCTCCCCTTTTAGTCGCCTTCTGCGACACGCAGGGAATATGTGGGAAGTATTCTTTCTCCCCTATCCCCAGGGATAATATATGTATATATATATATATATATATATATATATATATATATATATATATATATATATATATATATATATATATATATATATATATATATATATATATTCCATGTGTGGGGAGGTGGCGGTGTGAATGAATAAACGCAGACAGTGTGAATTGTGTGCATGGGTATATATGTATGTGTCTGTGTGTGTATACATATGTGTACATTGAGATGTATAGGTATGTATATTTGAGTGTGTGGACGTGTGTAAATACATGTGTATGGGGGTGGGTTGGGCCATTTCTTTCGTCTGTTTCCTTGCGCTACCTAGCAAACGCGGGAGACAGCGACAAAGCAAAATGAAAAATGAATATATATATATATATATATATATATATATATATATATATATATATATATATATATATATATATATATATATATATATATTCCTATGAGTCTACGGGGAAATTGAAACACGATAAGTTCCCAAGTGCACTTTCGTGAAATAATCACATCATCAATGGGGACACGAGAGAGAAATTTAAGTCAGTTCATATACATCGAAGAGACGAAACTAGGACGCCCTCTGGTAAACGTGCGATTGTCCAAGACATACAATGAGCGTTCATAAACTTATCATTTTACAAATTTTATCAACAATATAGTTATCTAATTTGTATAGACCATCACTAATGTTAAGATTGTATTTCTTTGTGTATTTAATAATAGAAGATTCAGTGATGTTTCTCGTGTAATAGGGTTAGAGTTGATAACTGAATATGGCATTCCTCCGGTCAATACAATGCTCATAGTTTTTGACTGTGATTAAACAATGCATTTGATTCTTGTCCCGTTCTTATTCTATATCTATGTTGCTTAAGTCTAACAGAAATATCCTTACCAGTCTGCCCAACATAAAATTTTTCACAATATCCATATGGTACTTTATAGATGCATCCAAGAGAATTTTCTGGTAAATTCCTGATTAAGATATTCTTTATAGTATTATTGTTGCTGGAGGCAACATTTACATTAAAGGATTTAAGCAACATGGGAAGTAAAGTGAAATTATTATCAAAAGGTAAAACTAAAAGATTCTTGGTGTCAATGAGAGGTTTGGGTTCAACTCTATAAAATTATATCTTTGCTAACTTAAGGGATTTATCAATAAAAGATCTAGGGTACTTTGACTTAGATCCAATAGAATATATCGTCTCGAACTCATCATCAATAAACTCTGGACTGCAAATATGTAATGCCCTAAGGAACATAGATTGAAATGATGATAATCTAACTCTATGTTGAGATGAGTAATATTGGATATATGAGCATACATTGGTAGGTTTTCTGTATATGCTATACTTAAACTTGTTTCCTTGCCTATGGATCATGCAATCTAAAAGTGGTAACATACCATTATTTTCATGTTGTACAGTAGATTTGGTGGAACGTACTAGATTGTTAAGTAAGGGGAGAAATATTTGTAAATTTTCATTTGTTGGCCAAATACAAAGAATATCATTTACATACCTAAACCAAATTGCATTAGAAGGTAAGATATCCTTTATTAATTTTGTTTTAAAAAAATCATATAAAGATTACTTAGCACAGGTGAAAGATGGTTACATATTGCCATACCAAACTTTTTAGCATAATAATCTCAATTGAATTGAAAAAGTCTTTTATACACAATTCTATCAGTTCAATGAAAACAGACTTTCAAACAGGTAAATGAATATCATTCAAGACATCAAATAAACATTCTAAAAGGTCAGCAACTGGAACTTTCATGAAAAATGAAGAAACATCAAAGCAAACTAGTTTGAAATCAAAATTAACATTGATATTGTTTAGCTTGTTGACTAAATCTACATTGTTCATGATACTGAAATTTGATACCTTACCAACTAAAGGGCTTAATAAAAATACTAGCCATTTTGACAGTTTATATGTGATGGAGCCTACTGAATAAACTATTGCTCTTACTGGAAGATTCTGTTTGTGTGTTTTGATAAGTCCATACATATGTGGCAATGAAGGAGAAAAAGATGACAAACTTTTGATTAGAGAACTATCAACTTTCAACAACTTTACTTCTTTATTGAAATGGGAATTAACTGCTTCTAAAGGATTTTTTCTAAGTTTAGAATATGCTTTGTCATCTTTTCAAAGAGCATTCATTTTATATATATATATATATATATATACATATATGTATATATATATATATATATATATATATATATATATATATATATATATATATATATATATATATATATATATATATATATATTATCCCTGAGGATAGGGGAGAAAGAATACTTCCCACGTATTCCCTGCGTGTCGTAGAAGGCGACTAAAAGGGGAGGGAGCGGGTGGCTGGAAATCCTCCCCTCTCGTTTTTTTTTAATTTTCCAAAAGAAGGAACAGAGACGGGGGCCAGGTGAGGATTTTCCCTCTAAGGCCCAGTCCTCTGTTCTTAACGCTACCTCGGAAACGCGGGAAATGGCGAATAGTATAAAAAAAAAAAAATACATTTATTTATTTATTTTGCTTTGTCGATGTGTCCCTCGTTAGCGAGGTAGCGCAAGGAAACAGACGAAAGAAATGACCCAACCCACCCCCATACACATGTATATACATACACGTCCACACACGCAAATATACATACCTATTCATCTCAATGTACACATATATATATACACACAGACACATACATATACATCCAGCCACACAATTCACACTGTCTGCCTTTACTCATTCCCATCGCCACCTCGCAGCACATGAAATACCATCCCCTCCCCCCCTCATGTGTGCGAGGTAGCGCTAGGAAAAGAAAACAAAGGCCCCATTCGTTCACACTCAGTCTCTAGCTGTCATGCAATAATGTCCGAAACCACAGCTCCCTTTCCACATCCAGGCTCCACAAAACTTTCCATGGTTTACCCCCGACGCTTCACATGCCCTGATTCAATCCACTGACAGCACGTCAACCCCGGTATACCACATCGATCCAATTCACTCTATTCCTTGCCCGCCTTTCAACCTCCTGCATGTTCAGGCCCCGATCACTCAAAATCTTTTTCACTCCATCTTTCCACCTCCAATTTGGTCTCCCACTTCTCCTCGTTCCCTCCACCTCCGACACATATATCCTCTTGGTTAATCTTTCCTCACTCATTCTCTCCAAGTGCCCAAACAATTTCAAAACACCATCTTCTGCTCTCTCAACCACGCTCTTTTTACTTCCACACATATCTCTTATCCTTACATTACTTACTCGATCAAACCACCTCACACCACACATTGTCCTCAAACATCTCATTTCCAGCACATCCATCCTCCTGCGCACAACTCTATCCATAGCCCACGCCTCGCAACCATACAACATTGTTGGAACCACTATTCCTTCAAACATACCCATTTTTGCTTTCCGAGATAATGTTCTCGACTTCCACACATTCTTCAAGGCTCCCAGGATTTTCGCCCCCTCCCCCACCCTATGATTCACTTCCGCTTCCATGGTTCCATCCGCTGCCAGATCCACTCCCAGATATCTAAAACACTTTACTTCCTCCAGTTTTTCTCCATTCAAACTTACCTCCCAATTGACTTGACCCTCAAGCCTACTGTACCTAATAACCTTGCTCTTATTCACATTTACTCAAATCTCTTCTTTCAAACACTTTACCAAACTCAGTCACCAGCTTCTGCAGTTTCTCACATGAATCAGCCACCAGCGCTGTATCATCAGTGAACAACAACTGACTCACTTCCCAAGCTCTCTCATCCCCAACAGACTTCATACTTGCCCCTCTTTCCAAAACTCTTGCATTCACCTCCCTAACAACCCCATCCATAAACAAATTAAACAACCATGGACACATCACATACCCCTGCCGCAAGCCTACATTCACTGAGAACCAATCACTTTCCTCTCTTCCTACACGTACACATGCCTTACATCCTCGATAAAAACTTTTCACTGCTTCTAACAACTTGCCTCCCACACCATATATTCTTAATACCTTCCAAAGAGCATCTCTATCCACTCTATCATATACCTTCTCCAGATCCATAAATGCTACATACAAATCCATTTGCCTTTCTAAGTATTTTTCACATACATTCTTCAAAGCAAACACCTGATCCACACATCCTCTACCACTTCTGAAACCACACTGCTCTTCCCCAATCTGATGCTCTGTACATGCCTTCACCCTCTCAATCAATATCCTCCCATATAATTTACCAGAAATACTCAACAAACTTATACCTCTCTAATTTGAGCACTCACTCTTATCCCCTTTGCCTTTGTACAATGGCACTATGCACGCATTCCGCCAATCCTCAGGCACATCTCCATGAGTCATACATATATTAAATAACCTTACCAACCAGTCAACAATACAGTCACCCCCTTTTTTAATAAATTCCACTGCAATACCATCCAAACCTGCTGCCTTACCGGCTTTCATCCTCCGCAAAGCTTTTACTACCTCATCTCTGTTTACCAAATCATTTTCCCTAACCCTCTCACTTTGCACACCACCTCGACCAAAACACCCTATATCTGCCAGTCTATCATCAAACACATTCAACAAACCTTCAAAATACTCGCTCCATCTCCTTCTCACATCACCACTACTTGTTATCACCTCCTCATTATCGCCCTTCACTGAAGTTCCCATTTGCTCCCTTGTCTTACGCACTTTATCTACCTCCTTCCAGAACATCTTTTTATCTCACTAAAATTTAATGATACTCTCTCACCCTAACTCTCATTTGCCCTCTTTTTCACCTCTTGCACCGTTCTCTTGACCTTCTGTCTCTTTCTTTCATACATCTCCCACTCAATTGCATGTTTTCCCTGCAAAAATCGTCCACATGCCTCTCTCTTCTCTTTCACTAATAATCTTACTTCTTCATCCCACCACTCACTACCCTTTCTACTTAACCCACCTCCCACGTTTCTCATGCCACAAGCAACTTTTCCGCACTCCATCATTGATTCCCTAAATACATCCCATTCCTCCCCCACTCCCCTTACTTCCATTGTTCTCACCTTTTTCCATTCTGTACTGCATATATATATATATATATATATATTTATTTATTTATTTATTTATATATCTATTTTGATTTGTCGCTATCTCCAGCGTTAGCGAGGTAGCGCAAGGAAACAAACGAAAGAATGGCCCAGCCCACCCACATGCACATGTATATATATACACGTCCACACACGCAAATATACATACCTATACATCTCAACGTATACATATATGTACACACACACACAAACATATACATATATACACACGTATATAGTTCATACTGTCTGCCTTTATTCATTCCTATCGCCACCCCGCCACACATTAGATAACAACCCACACCCCCCTCATGTGCGCGAGGTAGCGCTAGGAAAAGACAAGAAATGCCACATTCGTTCACACTCACTTTCAAGCTGTCATGTAATAATGCACCTAAACCACAGTTCCCTTTCCACATCTAGGCCCCACAGAACTTTCCATGGATTACCCTAGACGCTTCACATGCCCTGGTTCAACCAATTGACAGCACGTCGACCCAGGTATACACCATCGTTCCAATTCGCTCTATTCCTTGCACGCCTTTCACCCTCCTGCATGTTCAGTCCCCGATCTCTCAAAATCTTTTTCATTCCATCTTTCCACCTCCAATTTAGTCTCCCACTTCTTGTTTCCTCCACTTCTGACACATATATCGTCTTGGTCAATCTTTCCTCATTCATTCTCTCCATGTGACCAAACCATTTCAAAACATCCTCTTCTGCTCTTTCACCCACACTCATTTTATTACCACACATCTCTCTCACACTTTCATCACTTACTCGATCAAACCACCTCCCACCACATATTGTACTCAAACATCTCATTTCCAACACATCCACTCTCCTACGCACAACTCCATCTAGAGCCCACGCCTCGCAATCATATAATATTGTTGGAGCCATTATTCCTTCAAACATACTCATTTTTGCTTTCGGAGCTAATGTCCTCGACTTCCACACATTGTTCAACGCTCTCAAAACTTTCACTCCCTCCATCACCCTATGATCCACTTCCGCTTCCATGGTTCCATCTGCTGCCAAATCCATTCCAAGATATTTAAAACACTTTACTTCCTCGAGTTTTTCTCCATTCAAACTTACCTCCCAATTGACTTGTCAGTCAACTCTACTGTACCTAATAACCTTGCTTTTATTCACATTTAATCTAAGCTTTCTTCTTTCACACGCTTTACCAAACTCAGTCACCAGCTTCTGCAGCATCTCAAATGAATGAGCCACTAGCGCTATATCATCAGCGAACAGCAACTGATTCACTTCCCAAGCTCTCTCATCCACAACAGATCGCATGCTTGCCCCTCTTTCCAAAATTCTTGCATCCACCTCCCTAACAACCCCTCCACAAACAAATTAAACAACCATGGAGACATCACACACCCCTGCCGCAAACCCACATTTACTGAGAACCAATCACTTTCCTACGAAAAGACAACAGAGGCCACATTCGTTCACACTTAGTCTCAAGCTGTCACGTATAATTCACCGAAACGACAGCTCTCTTTCCACATCTAGGCCCCACAAAACTTTCGATGATTTACCCCAGACGCTTCACATACCCTGGTTCAATCCATTAACAGCACGTCGACCCGGTATACCACCTCATTCCAGTTCACTCTCTTCCTTGCACACCTTTTACCGTCCTGCATGTTCTGGCCCCGATCGCTCAAAATGTTTTTCACTCCATCTTTCCACCTCCAATTTGGTTTCCCACTTCTCCTCATTTCCTCCAGCACTGACACATATATCCTCTTTATCAATCTTTCTTCACTTATTCTCTCATTCTGACCAAACCATTTCAAAACACCCTCTTCTGCTCTCTCAACAACACTATTTTTATTATCACACATCTCTCTTACGCTTACATTACTTACCCGATCAAACCACCTCACACAACATATTGTCCTCAAACATCTAATTTTCAGCACATCCACCCTCCTCAGCACAACTCCATCTATCGCCCACGCCTCGCAACCATATAACATTGTTGGAAACACTATTTCTTCAAACATGCCCATTTTGCTTTGCAAGATAACGTTTTCGACTTCTACACATTTTTCAACGCTTCCAAAACTTTCGCCCCCTCCCCAACACTATTATTGACTTCCGCTTTCATGGTTCCATCCGTTGCCAAATCCACTCCCAGATTTCTAAAACACTTCACTTCCCCAAGTTTCTCTCATCCACAACAGAGTGCATATATATATATATATATATATATATATATATATATATATATATATATATATATATATATATATATATATATATATATATATATATATATATATATATATATATATATATATATATATATATAATATATATATATATATATATATATATATATATATATATATATATATATATATATATATATATATATATATATATATATATATATATATATATATATATATATATATATATATATATATATATATATATATATATATATATTTTCTTTTTTTTTTTTTTGCTTTGTCGCTGTCTCCCGCGTTTGCGAGGTAGCGCAAGGAAACAGACGAAAGAAATGGCCCAACCCACCCCCATACACATGTATATACATACGTCCACACACGCAAATATACATACCTACACAGCTTTCCATGGTTTACCCCAGACGCTTCACATGCCTTGATTCAATCCACTGACAGCAGGTCAACCCCGGTATACCACATCGCTCCAATTCACTCTATTCCTTGCCCTCCTTTCGCCATCCTGCATGTTCAGGCCCCGATCACACAAAATCTTTTTCACTCCATCTTTCCACCTCCAATTTGGTCTCCCTCTTCTCCTCGTTCCCTCCACCTCCGACACATATATCCTCTTGGTCAATCTTTCCTCACTCATTCTCTCCATGTGACCAAACCATTTCAAAACACCCTCTTCTGCTCTCTCAACAACACTCTTTTTATTTCCACACATCTCTCTTACCCTTACGTTACTTACTCCATCAAACCACCTCACACCACATATTGTCCTCAAACATCTCATTTCCACCACATCCATCCTCCTGCGCACAACTCTATCCACAGTCCACGCCTCGAAACCATACAACATTGTTGGAACCACTATTCCTTCAAACATACACATTTTTGCTTTCCGAGATAATGTTCTCGACTTCCACACATTCTTCAAGGCTCCCAGAATTTTGGCCTCCTCCCCCACCCTATGATCCACTTCCGCATCCATGTTTCCATCCGCTGCCAGATCCACTCCCAGATATCTAAAACACTTCACTTCCTCCAGTTTTTCTCCATTCAAACTCACCTCCCAATTGACTTGACCCTCAACCCTACTGTACCTAATAACCTTGCTCTTATTCACATTTACTCTTAACTTTCTTCTTTCACACACTTTACCAAACTCAGTCACCAGCTTCTGCAGTTTCTCACATGAATCAGCCACCAGCGCTGTATCATCAGCGAACAACAACTGACGCACTTCCCAAGCTCTCTCATCCCCAACAGACTTCATCCTTGCCCCTCTTTCCAAAACTCTTGCATTCACCTCCCTAACAACCCCATCCATAAACAAATTAAACAACCATGGAGACATCACACACCCCTGCCGCAAACCTACATTCACTGAGAACCAATCACTTTCCTCTCTTCCTACACGTACACATGCCTTACATCCTCGATAAAAACTTTTCACTGCTTCTAACAACTTGCCTCCTACACCATATATTCTTAATACCTTCCACAGAGCATCTCTATCAACTCTATCATATGCCTTCTCCAGATCCATAAATGCTACATACAAATCCATTTGCTTTTCTAAGTATTTCTCACATACATTCTTCAAAGCAAACACCTGATCCACACATCCTCTACCACTTCTCGAAGGCTCAGATTGGGGTGCCTAAATGTGTGTGGATGTAACCAAGATGTGAAAAAAGGAGAGATAGGTAGTATGTTTGAGGAAAGGAACCTGGATGTTTTGGCTCTGAGTGAAACGAAGCTCAAGGGTAAAGGGGAAGAGTGGTTTGGGAATGTCTTGGGAGTAAAGTCAGGGGTTAGTGAGAGGACAAGACCAAGGGAAGGAGTAGCAGTACTCCTGAAACAGGAGTTGTGGAAGTATGTGCTAGAATGTAAGAAAGTAAATTCTCGATTAATATGGCTAAAATTGAAAGGTGATGGAGAGAGATAGGTGATTATTGGTGCATATGCACCTGGGCATGAGAAGAAAGATCATGAGAGGCAAGTGATTTGGGAGCAGCTGAATGAGTGTGTTAGTGGTTCTGATGCACGAGACCGGGTTATAGTGTTGGGTGATTTGAATGCAAAGGTGAGTAATGTGGCAGTTGAGGGAATAATTGGTATACATGGGGTGTTCAGTGTTGTAAATGGAAATGGTGAAGAGCTTGTAGATTTATGTGCTGAAAAAGGACTGGTGATTGGGAATACCTGGTTTAAAAAGCGAGATATACATAAGTATACTTATGTAAGTAGGAGAGATAGCCAGAGAGCGTTATTGGATTACGTGTTAGTTGACAGGCGCGCGAAAGAGAGACTTTTGGATGTTAATGTGCTGAGAGGTGCAACTGGAGGGATGTCTGATCATTATCTTGTGGAGGCTAAGGTGAAGATTTGTATGGGTTTCCAGAAAAGAAGAGTGAATGTTGGGGTGAAAAGGGTGGTGAGAGTAAGTGAGCTTGGGAAGGAGACTTGTATGAGGAAGTACCAGGAGAGACTGAGTACAGAATGGAAAAAGGTGAGAACAATGGAAGTAAGGGGAGTGGGGGAGGAATGGGATGTATTTAGGGAATCAGTGATGCATTGCGCAAAAGATGCTTGTGGCATGAGAAGAGTGGGAGGTGGGTTGATTAGAAAGGATAGTGAGTGGTGGGATGAAGAAGTAAGAGTATTAGTGAAAGAGAAGAGAGAGGCATTTGGACGATTTTTGCAGGGAAAAAATGAAATTGAGTGGGAGACGTATAAAAGAAAGAGACAGGAGGTCAAGAGAAAGGTGCAAGAGGTGAAAAAAAGGGCAAATGAGAGTTGGGGTGAGAGAGTATCATTAAATTTTAGGGAGAATAAGAAGATCTTCTGGAAGGAGGTAAATAAAGTGCGTAAGACAATTAGCAAATGGGAACTTCAGTGAAGGGCGCAAATGGGGAGGTGATAACAAGTAGTGGTGATGTGAGAAGGAGATGGAGTGAGTATTTTGAAGGTTTGTTGAATATGTTTGATGATAGAGTTGCAGATATAGGGTGTTTTGGTCGAGGTGGTGTGTAAAGTGAGAGGGTTAGGGAAAATGATTTGGTAGGTAGGTAGGTAGAGGTAGTAAAAGCTTTGCGGAAGATGAAAGCCGGCAAGGCAGCAGGTTTGGATGGTATTGCAGTGGAATTTATTAAAAAGTGGGTGACTGTATCGTTGACTGGTTGGTAAGGTTATTTAATGTATGTATGACTCATGGTGAGGTGCCTGAGGATTGGCGGAATGCGTGCATAGTGCCATTGTACAAAGGCAAAGGGGATAAGAGTGAGTGCTCAAATTACAGAGGTATAAGTTTGTTGAGTATTCCTGGCAAATTGTATGGGAGGGTATTGATTGAGAGGGTGAAGGCATGTACAGAGCATCAGATTGGGGAAGAGCAGTGTGGTTTCAGATATATATATATATATATATATATATATATATATATATATATATATATATATATATATATATATATATATATATATATATATATATATATATATATATATATATATATATATATATATATATATATATATATATATATATATATATATATTTTTTTTTTTTTTTTTTTTTTTTATACTTTGTCGCTGTCTCCCGCGTTTGCGAGGTAGCGCAAGGAAACAGACGAAAGAAATGGCCCAACCCCCCCCCCCATACACATGTACATACACACGTCCACACACGCAAATATACATACCTACACAGCTTTCCATGGTTTACCCCAGACGCTTCACATGCCTTGATTCAATCCACTGACAGCACGTCAACCCCTGTATACCACATGACTCCAATTCACTCTATTCCTTGCCCTCCTTTCACCCTCCTGCATGTTCAGGCCCCGATCACACAAAATCTTTTTCACTCCATCTTTCCACCTCCAATTTGGTCTCCCTCTTCTCCTCGTTCCCTCCACCTCCGACACATATATCCTCTTGGTCAATCTCTCCTCACTCATTCTCTCCATGTGCCCAAACCATTTCAAAACACCCTCTTCTGCTCTCTCAACCACGCTCTTTTTATTTCCACACATCTCTCTTACCCTTACGTTACTTACTCGATCAAACCACCTCACACCACACATTGTCCTCAAACATCTCATTTCCAGCACATCCATCCTCCTGCGCACATCTCTATCCATAGCCCACGCCTCGCAACCATACAACATTGTTGGAACCACTATTCCCTCAAACATACCCATTTTTGCTTTCCGAGATAATGTTCTCGACTTCCACACATTTTTCAAGGCTCCCAAAATTTTCGCCCCCTCCCCCACCCTATGATCCACTTCCGCTTCCATGGTTCCATCCGCTGACAGATCCACTCCCAGATATCTAAAACACTTCACTTCCTCCAGTTTTTCTCCATTCAAACTCACCTCCCAATTGACTTGACCCTCACCCCTACTGTACCTAATAACCTTGCTCTTATTCACATTTACTCTCAACTTTCTTCTTCCACACACTTTACCAAACTCAGTCACCAGCTTCTGCAGTTTCTCACATGAATCAGCCACCAGCGCTGTATCATCAGCGAACAACAACTGACTCACTTCCCAAGCTCTCTCATCCCCAACAGACTTCATACTTGCCCCTCTTTCCAGGACTCTTGCATTTACCTCCCTTACAACCCCATCCATAAACAAATTAAACAACCATGGAGACATCACACACCCCTGCCGCAAACCTACATTCACTGAGAACCAATCACTTTCCTCTCTTCCTACACGTACACATGCCTTACATCCTCGATAAAAACTTTTCACTGCTTCTAACAACTTGCCTCCCACACCATATATATATATATATATATATATATATATATATATATATATATATATATATATATATATATATATATATATATATATATATATATATATATATATATATATATATATATATATATATATATTATTATCATTACTATTTTTCTTTGTCGCTGTCTCCCGCGTTTGCGAGGTAGCGCAAGGAAACAGACGAAAGAAAGGCCAAACTCACCCCTATACACGTGTATATACATACACGTCCACACACGCAAATATAGATACTCATACATCTCAATTTACACATATATATACATACACAGACATATACATATATACACATGCACACAATTCACATTGTCTGCCTTTATTCATTCGCCACATATGGATCAACATCCCCCTCCCCCCTCATGTGTGCGAGGTAGCGCTAGGAAAAGACAACAAAGGCCCCATTCGTTCACACTCAGTCTCTAGCTATCATGCAATAATTCCCGAAACCAGAGCTCCCTTTCCATATCCAGGCCCCACAGAAAATCCATCGTTTACCACAGACGCTTCACATGCCCTGATTCAATCCACTGACAGCACGTCGACTCCGGTATACCACATCGATCTAATTCACTCTATTCCTTGCCCGCCTTTCCCCCTCCTGCATGTTCAGGCCCCGATCATGGATGTGGAAAGGGAGCTGTGGTTTCGGTGCATTATTACATGACAGCTAGAGACTGAGTGTGAACGAATGGGGCCTTTGGTGTCTTTCCCTAGCACTACCTCGCACACATGAGTGGGAAGTGGGTTGTTATTCCATGTGTGGCGAGGTGGCGATGGGAACAAATACAGGCAGACAGTATGAAATATGTACATGTGTATATATGTATATGTTTGTGTGTATATATATATATATATATATATATATATATATATATATATATATATATATATATATATATATATATATATATATATATATATATATATATATATATATATATATATATATATATATATATATATATATATATATATATATATATATATATATATATATATATATATATATATATATATATATATATATATATATATATATATATTTATATATATATTTATATATATATATATATATATATATATATATATATATATATATATATATATATATATATATATATATATATATATATATATATGTTATCCCTGGGGATAGGGGAGAAAGAATACTTCCCACGTATTCCCTGCGTGTCGTAGAAGGCGACTAAAAGGGGAGGGAGCGGGTGGCTGGAAATCCTCCCCTCTCGCTTTTTTTTTTTCCAAAAGAGGGAACAGAAAAGGGGGCCAGGTGAGGATATTCCTTCAAAGGCCCAGTCCTCTGTTCTCAACGCTACCTCGCTAATGCGGGAAATGGCGAATAGAATGAAAGAAAAGATATATATATATATATATATATATATATATATATATATATATATATATATATATATATATATATATATATATATATATATGTGTACATTGAGATGTATAGGTAAGTATATTTGCGTGTGTGGACGTGTATGTATATACATGTGTATGTGGGCGGGTTGGGCCATTCTTTCGTCCGTTTCCTTTGCGCTACCTCGCTAACGCGGGAGACAGCGACAAAGCAAAATGAATTATTTTATATATATATATATATATATATATATATATATATATATATATATATATATATATATATATATATATATATATATATATATATATATATATATATATATATATATATATATATATATATATACATATATATATATATATATATATATATATATATATTTTTTTTTTTCTCTCTTTTTTTTTCCGCTGTCTCCCGCGTTTGCGAGGTAGCGCAAGGAAACAGACGAAAGAAATGGCCCAACCCACCCCCATACACATGTATATACATACGTCCACACACGCAAATATACATACCTACACAGCTTTCCATGGTTTACCCCAGACGCTTCACATGCCTTGATTCAATCCACTGACAGCACGTCAACCCCGGTATACCACATCGCTCCAATTCACTCTATTCCTTGCCCTCCTTTCACCCTCCTGCATGTTCAGGCCCCGATCACACAAAATCTTTTTCACTCCATCTTTCCACCTCCAATTTGGTCTCCCTCTTCTCCTCGTTCCCTCCACCTCCGACACATATATCCTCTTGGTCAATCTTTCCTCACTCATTCTCTCCATGTGCCCAAACCATTTCAAAACACCCTCTTCTGCTCTCTCAACCACGCTCTTTTTATTTCCACACATCTCTCTTACCCTTACGTTACTTACTCGATCAAACCACCTCACACCACACATTGTCCTCAAACATCTCATTTCCAGCACATCCATCCTCCTGCGCACAACTCTATCCATAGCCCACGCCTCGCAACCATACAACATTGTTGGAACCACTATTCCTTCAAACATACCCATTTTTGCTTTCCGAGATAATGTTCTCGACTTCCACACATTCTTCAAGGCTCCCAGAATTTTCGCCCCCTCCCCCACCCTATGATCCACTTCCGCTTCCATGGTTCCATCCGCTGCCAGATCCACTCCCAGATATCTAAAACACTTCACTTCCTCCAGTTTTTCTCCATTCAAACTCACCTCCCAATTGACTTGACCCTCAACCCTACTGTACCTAATAACCTTGCTCTTATTCACATTTACTCTTAACTTTCTTCTTTCACACACTTTACCAAACTCAGTCACCAGCTTCTGCAGTTTCTCACATGAATCAGCCACCAGCGCTGTATCATCAGCGAACAACAACTGACTCACTTCCCAAGCTCTCTCATCCCCAACAGACTTCATACTTGCCCCTCTTTCCAAAACTCTTGCATTCACCTCCCTAACAACCCCATCCATAAACAAATTAAACAACCATGGAGACATCACACACCCCTGCCGCAAACCTACATTCACTGAGAACCAATCACTTTCCTCTCTTCCTACACGTACACATGCCTTACATCCTCGATAAAAACTTTTCACTGCTTCTAACAACTTGCCTCCCACACCATATATTCTTAATACCTTCCACAGAGCATCTCTATCAACTCTATCATATGCCTTCTCCAGATCCATAAATGCTACATACAAATCCATTTGCTTTTCTAAGTATTTCTCACATACATTCTTCAAAGCAAACACCTGATCCACACATCCTCTACCACTTCTGAAACCACACTGCTCTTCCCCAATCTGATGCTCTGTACATGCCTTCACCCTCTCAATCAATACCCTCCCATATAATTTACCAGGAATACTCAACAAACTTATACCTCTGTAATTTGAGCACTCACTCTTATCCCCTTTGCCTTTGTACAATGGCACTATGCACGCATTCCGCCAATCCTCAGGCACCTCACCATGAGTCATACATACATTAAATAACCTTACCAACCAGTCAACAATACAGTCACCCCCTTTTTTAATAAATTCCACTGCAATACCATCCAAACCTGCTGCCTTGCCGGCTTTCATCTTCCGCAAAGCTTTTACTACCTCTTCTCTGTTTACCAAATCATTTTCCCTAACCCTCTCACTTTGCACACCACCTCGACCAAAACACCCTATATCTGCCACTCTATCATCAAACACATTCAACAAACCTTCAAAATACTCACTCCATCTCCTTCTCACATCACCACTACTTGTTATCACCTCCCCATTTGCGCCCTTCACTGAAGTTCCCATTTGCTCCCTTGTCTTACGCACTTTATTTACCTCCTTCCAGAACATCTTTTTATTCTCCCTAAAATTTAATGATACTCTCTCACCCCAACTCTCATTTGCCCTTTTTTTCACCTCTTGCACCTTTCTCTTGACCTCCTGTCTCTTTCTTTTATACATCTCCCACTCAATTGCATTTTTTCCCTGCAAAAATCGTCCAAATGCCTCTCTCTTCTCTTTCACTAATACTCTTACTTCTTCATCCCACCACTCACTACCCTTTCTAATCAACCCACCTCCCACTCTTCTCATGCCACAAGCATCTTTTGCGCAATCCATCACTGATTCCCTAAATACATCCCATTCCTCCCCCACTCCCCTTACTTCCATTGTTCTCACCTTTTTCCATTCTGTACTCAGTCTCTCCTGGTACTTCCTCACACAAGTCTCCTTCCCAAGCTCACTTACTCTCACCACCCTCTTCACCCCAACATTCACTCTTCTTTTCTGAAAACCCATACAAATCTTCACCTTAGCCTCCACAAGATAATGATCAGACATCCCTCCAGTTGCACCTCTCAGCACATTAACATCCAAAAGTCTCTCTTTCGCGCGCCTGTCAATTAACACGTAATCCAATAACGCTCTCTGGCCATCTCTCCTACTTACATAAGTATACTTATGTATATCTCGCTTTTTAAACCAGGTATTCCCAATCATCAGTCCTTTTTCAGCACATAAATCTACAAGCTCTTCACCATTTCCATTTACAACACTGAACACCCCATGTATACCAATTATTCCCTCAACTGCCACATTACTCACCTTTGCATTCAAATCACCCATCACTATAACCCGGTCTCGTGCATCAAAACCACTAACACACTCATTCAGCTGCTCCCAAAACACTTGCCTCTCATGATCTTTCTTCTCATGCCCAGGTGCATATGCACCAATAATCACCCATCTCTCTCCATCAACTTTCAGTTTTACCCATATTAATCGAGAATTTACTTTCTTACATTCTATCACATACTCCACAACTCCTGTTTCAGGAGTACTGCTACTCCTTCCCTTGCTCTTGTCCTCTCACTAACCCCTGACTTTACTCCCAAGACATTCCCAAACCACTCTTCCCCTTTACCCTTGAGCTTCGTTTCACTCAGAGCCAAAACATCCAGGTTCCTTTCCTCAAACATACTACCTATCTCTCCTTTTTTCACATCTTGGTTACATCCACACACATTTAGGCACCCCAATCTGAGCCTTCGAGGAGGATGAGCACTCCCCGCGTGACTCCTTCTTCTGTTTCCCATTTTAGAAAGTTAAAAAAAATACAATGAGGGGAGGATTTCTGGCCACCCGCTCCCGTCCCCTCTAGTCGCTTTCTACGACACGCGAGGAATGCGTGGGAAGTATTCTTTCACCCCTATCCCCAGGGATAATATACATATATATATACACATACACACACATACACACACACACACGCACACATACGCACACACACACATACATATATATACATGTGAAAAATGTAAGAAACAATTTAGAAAACTGAAACTTCTAGCTTGAAATGAAATGAAAAAATGAATGTCACATAATGGTTCAACCTCTGGCTATGGAAAAAGGAAATGTTTAATTTATTTACACAAACGTCAATAGTAGTTCTCATCAATGTAACCACTGTATCAATAAGCTTCAATGTCTAAGCTACATTTTTTCCAATTTCAATTTCCAATATATATATATATACATATATATATGCATATATATATGTATATATATGTATATGTATATATATATTATATATTATATATATATATATATATATATATATATATATATATATATATATATATATATATATATATATATATATATATATATATATATATATATATATATATATATATATATATATATATATATATATATATATATATATATATATATATATATATATATATATATATATATATATATATATATATATATATATATATATTATCCCTGGGGATAGGGGATTAAGAATACTTCCTACGTATTCCCTGCGTGTCATAGAAGGCGACTAAAAGGGGAGGGAGCGGGGGGCTGGAAATCATCCCCTCTCGTTTTTTTTTTAATTTTCCAAAAGAAGGAACAGAGGGGGCCAGTTGAGGATATTCCAAAAAAGGCCCAGTCCTCTGTTCCTAACGCTACCTCGCTAACGCGGGAAATGGCGAATAGTTTGAAAGAAATATATATATATATATATATATATATATATATATATATATATATATATATATATATATATATATATATATATATATATATATATATATATATATATTGTTCGGGAGAAAACTGAAAAGGATATCTTTCAGAAGTTACTGATGATGCTTTTCATTGACGTTGAGAATGATTTGTTTCTTTATTTAGTGTGCTTGACCTCACTTGGAACAGCTTTGCAGTTTTTCCAAGAGCAAGTGAAAGCAGATAGGGAATTAGGGGAGGAGACGAGTTTCAAGGTCCGATAATCTGTGTTCGTGACGTGTCAGGCATAAGAGAAAGAGTGACCAAACGATAATAATGTGGAAATTAATTTCATATAGAGGGAATATGGAAATTCCCCCACCAAAGAACACCATCGTTATACATTCAGCACAACATGAGGCATCGTGGCTCACGCAGCAAAGATGATTAAAAAATGTGCCGGGATGACCGCTCTGTTCTTTCAAAGCGCCAAAGTTGGCGGATTGAATGCATATGAACTGTCCTCTTAGACTGTGGATCAGGATCCCAGGGTAATGGTAGTATTGTATTCACAGTGAGAATGTTCAGATGTAGAAAAACAAGAGGTTCAGTGTGTTACGAGAGTGGTTGTGACGGTCAGGAACTCATTTCAAGTGTTGGAATCTCCGCTCCAGATCGTCAGGGTGGGATAACGAAAGGGCCTTGGCGCCACTGGGTTTCGGCCTAGGCAGAGCCTGAGCAATCCTTCTGGTGAACACTGAAAGCCCTTGCAGAGAAAATTTCATAAACTAGATGTGGCAAGAGCAATGCTTTGTGGTAGAAAGTCAAATAGTCGAAGAGCTGTACATAAGCTGGAGAAAATGGGGGATGAGGATGGATATACGAAATATATAAGCAAAGTTATAAAGGGCAGAAAACTTGTAAGTGGGATCAAACACTCAAGATCCACGATATGAAACGTAGGAGCTTTGTATTGCAGTAGATATAAACAACGCCCCTAGAAAGGAATTGATAGTAGAGATCAATTATAGTTTTGATAGTGTAGAGGGGAAGGAACCTGAGTGAGTTGGTTGACAGAGAAAAGATCAGGGAAGGTCTTGGACTCATGTCCTATAAGGGAAAGGCTACATTCGAGGCGGCCAGTATTAAAGAGATTTAGAAATAGTCCGGTCTGAGGTATGTGTCCACTGGAGGCATTTCCTCTGGGATTAACAACAGAGTGAGCAGCTTTGTGGGTTATATACAATAAGTGGAGACACTCACATAGGAACCAATAGTATCTGAGATTCAAACCCTAGAAACACCAATAATGGAGGCTATAGATACAAAGGTATAGGAAGAGAAATATTATATTTGTTTGGAGCATCAGTCGAGGCACCATGATCAGACATATAGAAAATATTGTCATAACTTTAGAGTAAACAGCGATAGACGCATCAACACCAGAGAAGTGGGAACTACAACTCTATGAAAAAGAAATTAATAAAACGGTGGAGGCGCCAACGCCGGAGGCACCATATCCAAGGCAACAATGTAAGCACAGTGTCTGTATCCAACATCAGAAGAGGGCCCAGCCCCTCTGAGGTAACACCAAGTACAGCGCTATCTTTGTGGCTATGGTAACTTTAGTGGATCTACCAGCTCATGAGGCAACAACTGGACGGCTCACTTGAGTGTAAATATCGTCAATGATAATTACTCTATAGTTACCTGATTACAACGTGGAAAGATGTATACCTTCAGCGAAATTGGCCGTCCGTCTCTAAACTCATTAATAACCACATGACAAGAACATATTCAATTTCCATGTCCATTTATATTCCAGTTTCCTTTACAGCAACGGAGTGAGGGTAACTGTGGACATCATCATCATCCAGACTCTTGGCGGTGAATCCCACCTCTCTATCTACCCTGATCTAGGAGAGTGGGAAGGGCAGGGGGAATAACTGTGTGGGATGGGTCTGTGCGGGGCGGGGGATCTGCGTTTTAACGGGATCTCAGGAACAAGGCGTCCAGTTTGACCACAGTAAGGGTAGCGGTAGAGGATGAACGGGACCTTTACGATAGGAATCCTCGGGGAGTAGCGGTAACCTTACAGGCACAGGAATTAACGAGGAAAGTTTAAGTAGAGTCAGTTGGGGACTACTCGGGTAGCATAAGTAGTGGTTTCGCAGTCAACTCTCAGGTAAGTTTTAGGAACAAGGCGAGCAGGGTCCAGTGCGGGAGGGTCAAAGTAAGGCAGCCAACCCAATACAGGAGAACCGTTTCTCCCCCGCTGCTGCACATATACAAACACGCATGCCGACAGTAAAAAAAAGAATAAAAAGAATAAGGCAAAGTCAATTCAGAGATCAACTCAGAAGAAAGTAATTTTAATATACACAAATGCCCGGAGCATCTTTACGAAACGTGAACTTATATCCTATGCAGTTACTGAAAAAACAAACATTATTGCAATCTCAGAAACGTGGGTAAACTCTGAGAATAAACACTTAATCGCCGAGTTAGTAATACCCGGATACATTTTTTTTTATGAAAGATCGCTCATACAGGGTATGTGGAGGAATTTTGATCTACACTGATAACAATGTAAGCGCTATTAAGATGAACAAAGTAGACACACACGACTCTTTTTACTGGCATTACCGACAAGTTCAAAATGAAACCGTTTCGGCGGCTTACAGATCTAAGCATAAAACGACGATAAGATGTTATGCATGAAATCAATGCTAAAGTAAACAATAAAGAGGTTATAATGGTAGACTTCAACGGTTCAATCATAAACTGAAACACGTTAACAGGTGACTGAGAGGGAACGAGACTAACGGAACTGATTAAAGACGCTTTTCTAGAACAGTTGAATGAAAAAAAAGATAGAGGTAAAAACAGACTTAATCAACTCTTGCATAATAGGCAAGAGTTTGCCAAACAGCGATCACAGTTTGAATACATTAGAGATAAATTTAGATTATGAAATAAATGGCAACAAACTCATGATCCCAGATTACAGGCGAACAAATTCTGAAAACATTATACGTGATATTCGCAGTACCAATTCGACAAAACTTTTTTATGTTCACACAGTAGAGGAAATGAGGAATAATGAAACAGAAGACATTACTCAAAATTGAAAGTGAGCATATTCCGCGAATTACGAAGAGAACTTGCAATATTTCAAAATCATCATAGATGAATAGGAGATTAGGACAAATTTGACAAAGGAAGAAAGGTTTTAAGACATCTAAACCAATAGGAACAGATGAAAATCAACAGGAGTTAATCAAATTCCAAAGCGAGTAATAAAAAAGTCGTTAGACAGAGTAAACGTAAGGAGGAAAAAAGAATTTCCTTGAGAGTTAAGAATAATCGTAGTAAATTGTTCAAATATATAAAGTAAAGGAAGACAGTAAAAGAAGGAATTAAATCAATACGAAATGAACATGACACACTAACTACTAAAGACAAGGAAATGGCTACCATACTAAATTATTCTTTTAACTCCGTATTCACAATTGAAGAAACATCTCGAATACCGCAACCAATAAAAATGTTTCAAAGATCTGATGAAGAAGAGTCGAAGGTTAGAGAAATAAAAGCTCTGAGGTACTTAGATACCAGGGCCAAATAAATCCTAAGAACTCCAACAGTGCGGATAACTTAACACCAAGATTTTCAAGAGGACAGGAGACAGCTGATATAACCTTTGACAAAAACATTCAACAAATCTCTATCGGATGGTCAGGTGCAAACTGAACACAAAATTATATCGGACAACCAACAAGGTTTCCGCAATAGAAGATCCTGCTTGGCGAATTTGCAGGTATTTCTTAATGATATTGACCCGGTCTCGTGCATCAAAACCACGCTGAATGAGTGTGTTAGTGGTTTTGATGCACGAGACCGGGTCATAGTGATGGGTGATTTGAATGCAAAGGTGAGTAATGTGGCAGTTGAGGGAATAATTGGTATACATGGGGTGTTCAGTGTTGTAAATGGAAATGGTGAAGAGCTTGTAGATTTATGTGCTGAAAAAGGACTGATGATTGGGAATACCTGGTTTAAAAAGCGAGATATACATAAGTATACTTATGTAAGTAGGAGAGATGGCCAGAGAGCGTTATTGGATTACGTGTTAATTGACAGGCGTGCGAAAGAGAGACTTTTGGATGTTAATGTGCTGAGAGGTGCAACTGGAGGGATGTCTGATCATTATCTTGTGGAGGCTAAGGTGAAGATTTGTATGGGTTTTCAGAAAAGAAGAGTGAATGTTGGGGTGAAGAGGGTGGTGAGAGTAAGTGAGCTTGAGAAGGAGACCTGTGTGAGGAAGTACCAGGAGAGACTGAGTACAGAATGGAAAAAGGTGAGAACAATGGAAGTAAGGGGAGTGGGGGAGGAATGGGATGTATTTAGGGAATCAGTGATGGATTGCGCAAAAGATGCTTGTGGCATGAGAAGAGTGGGAGGTGGGTTGATTAGAAAGGGTAGTGAGTGGTGGGATGAAGAAGTAAGAGTATTAGTGAAAGAGAAGAGAGAGGCATTTGGACGATTTTTGCAGGGAAAAAATGCAATTGAGTGGGAGATGTATAAAAGAAAGAGACAGGAGGTCAAGAGAAAGGTGCAAGAGGTGAAAAAAAGGGCAAATGAGAGTTGGGGTGAGAGAGTATCATTAAATTTTAGGGAGAATAAAAAGATGTTCTGGAAGGAGGTAAATAAAGTGCGTAAGACAAGGGAGCAAATGGGAGCTTCAGTGAAGGGCGCAAGTGGGGAGGTGATAACAAGTAGTGGTGATGTGAGAAGGAGATGGAGTGAGTATTTTGAAGGTTTGTTGAATGTGTTTGATGATAGAGTGGCAGATATAGGGTGTTTTGGTCGAGGTGGTGTGCAAAGTGAGAGGGTTAGGGAAAATGATTTGGTAAACAGAGAAGAGGTAGTGAAAGCTTTGCGGAAGATGAAAGCCGGCAAGGCAGCAGGTTTGGATGGTATTGCAGTGGAATTTATTAAAAAAGGGGGTGACTATATTGTTGACTGGTTGGTAAGGTTATTTAATGTATGTATGACTCATGGTGAGGTGCCTGAGGATTGGCGGAATGCGTGCATAGTGCCATTGTACAAAGGCAAAGGGGATAACAGTGAGTGCTCAAATTACAGAGGTATAAGTTTGTTGAGTATTCCTGGTAAATTATATGGGAGGGTATTGATTGAGAGGGTGAAGGCATGTACAGAGCATCAGATTGGAGAAGAGCAGTGTGGTTTCAGAAGTGGTAGAGGATGTGTGGATCAGGTGTTTGCTTTGAAGAATGTATGTGAAAAATACTTAGAAAAGCAAATGGATTTGTATGTAGCATTTATGGATCTGGAGAAGGCATATGATAGAGTTGATAGAGATGCTCTGTGGAAGGTATTAAGAATATATGGTGTGGGAGGAAAGTTGTTAGAAGCAGTGAAAAGTTTTTATCGAGGATGTAAGGCATGTGTACGTGTAGGAAGAGAGGAAAGTGATTGGTTCTCAGTGAATGTAGGTTTGCGGCAGGGGTGTGTGATGTCTCCATGGTTGTTTAATTTGTTTATGGATGGGGTTGTTAGGGAGGTAAATGCAAGAGTTTTGGAAAGAGGGGCAAGTATGAAGTCTGTTGGGGATGAGAGAGCTTGGGAAGTGAGTCAGTTGTTGTTCGCTGATGATACAGCGCTGGTGGCTGATTCATGTGAGAAACTGCAGAAGCTGGTGACTGAGTTTGGAAAAGTGTGTGGAAGAAGAAAGTTAAGAGTAAATGTGAATAAGAGCAAGGTTATTAGGTACAGTAGGGTTGAGGGTCAAGTCAATTGGGAGGTGAGTTTGAATGGAGAAAAACTGGAGGAAGTGAAGTGTTTTAGATATCTGGGAGTGGATCTGGCAGCGGATGGAACCATGGAAGCGGAAGTGGATCATAGGGTGGGGGAGGGGGCGAAAATCCTGGGGGCCTTGAAAAATGTGTGGAAGTCGAGAACATTATCTCGGAAAGCAAAAATGGGTATGTTTGAAGGAATAGTGGTTCCAACAATGTTGTATGGTTGCGAGGCGTGGGCTATGGATAGAGTTGTGCGCAGGAGGATGGATGTGCTGGAAATGAGATGTTTGAGGACAATGTGTGGTGTGAGGTGGTTTGATCGAGTGAGTAACGTAAGGGTAAGAGAGATGTGTGGAAATAAAAAGAGCGTGGTTGAGAGAGCAGAAGAGGGTGTTTTGAAGTGGTTTGGGCACATGGAGAGGATGAGTGAGGAAAGATTGACCAAGAGGATATATGTGTCGGAGGTGGAGGGAACGAGGAGAAGAGGGAGACCAAATTGGAGGTGGAAAGATGGAGTGAAAAAGATTTTGTGTGATCGGGGCCTGAACATGCAGGAGGGTGAAAGGAGGGCAAGGAATAGAGTGAATTGGAGCGATGTGGTATACCGGGGTTGACGTGCTGTCAGTGGATTGAAGCAAGGCATGTGAAGCGTCTGGGGTAAACCATGGAAAGCTGTGTAGGTATGTATATTTGCGTGTGTGGACGTATGTATATACATGTGTATGGGGGTGGGTTGGGCCATTTCTTTCGTCTGTTTCCTTGCGCTACCTCGCAAACGCGGGAGACAGCGACAAAGTATAATAAAATAATAATAATATATTTATCGGAATTGAGACGAAAAAGTATCGTCTGATGTAGTATATTCAGGTTTCCAAAAGGCTTTCGATAAAATACCTCACGAGAGACTTACATAAACTTTAAGCACACTGAATTGGTGAAGAGCTCTGTACATGGATCAGAGACTGGCTTACCATAAGAAAGCAGCGTGTAGTATTAAACGTCGAAGCCTCAGATTGGCTAGACGTAACGAGTGGTGTGCCATAGGGGTCGGTCATAAGCCTACTTCTTTTCACAATATAAATAATTGACCTAGAACTCTGTGTCATATCTAAGATAACTCGTAGTGCATCCCATCAACCACTTTTCCTGACCTCCAACATTTTGGAAGTGGTTGACTTATCTCCTAATATATTAACAGCTGTTCTTTCATTATGTAGTCATTTAGTATGTAAAATTCAAGCTTGCAAGTTTTCCTTCAAAACCAACAGTTTCTCAGCCTTTTCTACTGTAAGTCGCTTACGTTTTGCATCACAGATCAAGCCAGCACTACTGAATAGCTGTTCACTAGGAACGCTGCTTGGGGCACAGCAAAGATATCGGCAGACATATACATATATACACATGTAAATAATTCATATTGTCTGCCCTTATTCATTTCCGTCGCCACCCGCGACAAACAGGAAATGACAGCCCCCTGTCCCCGCATGTGCGCGAGGTAGCGCTACGAAAAGACAACAAAGGCCACATTCGTTCACACTCAATCTCTAGCTGTCATGTATAATACACCGAAACCACAGCTCCCTCTCTACATCCAGGCCTCAAAAAACTTTACATAGTTTATCCCAAACGCTTCACATACCCTAGTTCAATCAATTGACAGCACGTCGACCCAGGTATACCCCATCGTTCCAATTTATTCTATTCCTTGCACGCATTTCAACCTCCTGCATGTTCAGGTCCCAATTACTCAAAATCTTTTTCACTCCATCTTTCCACCCCCAATTTCGTCTTCCACTTCTCGTTCCCTCCACCTCTGACACATATATCCTCTTTGTCAATCTTTCCTCACTCATTCTCTCCATGTGACCAAACCATTTCAAAACATCCTCTTCTGCTCTCTCAACCACACTCTTTTTATTACCACACATCTCTCTTACCCTTTCAATATTTACTCCATCAAACCACATCACACCACATATTGTCCTCAAACATCTCATTTCCAGCACATCCATCCACCTCCGCAAAACTCTATCTATACCCCACGCCTCGCAACCATATAACATTGTTGGAGCTACTATTCTTTCAAACATACCGATTTTTGTTTTCCGAAATAAAGTTCTCGATTTCCACACATTTTTCAACGCGCCCAGAACTTTCGCCCCCTCCCCCATCCTATGACTCACATCCGCATCCATGGTTCCATCCGCTGCAAATTCCACTCACAGATATCTAAAACACCTCACTTCCTCCAGTTTTTCTTAATTCAAACTCACATCCCAAATGACTTGTCCCTCAACCCTACTGTACCTAATAACCTAGCTCTTATTCACATTTACTCTTAACTTTCTTCTTTCATACACTTTATCAAACTCAGTCACCAGCTTCTGCAGTTTCTCCCCCGAATCAGCCACCAGCGCTGTATCATCAGCGAACAACAACTGACTCACTTACCAAGCTCTCTCATCCACAACAGACAGCATACTTGCCCCTCTTCACCTCCCTAACAACGCTATCCATAAACAAATTAAACAACCATGGAGACATTGCGCACTCCTGCCGCATACCGACATTCATTGAGAGCCAATTACTTTCCTGTCTTCCTACTCGTATACATGCCTTACATCCTCGATAAAAACTTTTCACTGCTTCTAACAACTTGCCTCCCACATCATATTTTCTTAGTACCTTCCGCGAAGCATCTCTATCAACTCTATCATATGCCTTTTCCAGATCCGTAAATATTTTTTTTTTATTGTTATTATACTTTGTCGCTGTCTCCCGCGTTTGCGAGGTAGCGCAAGGAAACAGACGAAAGAAATGGCCCAACCCCCCCCCCATACACATGTATATACATACGTCCACACACGCAAATATACACACCTACACAGCTTTCCATGGTTTACCCCAGACGCTTCACATGCCTTGATTCAATCCACCGACAGCACGTCAACCCCGGTATACCACATCGCTCCAATTCACCCTATTCCTTGCCCTCCTTTCACCCTCCTGCATGTTCAGGCCCCGATCACACAAAATCTTTTTCACTCCATCTTTCCACCTCCAATTTGGTCTCCCTCTTCTCCTCGTTCCCTCCACCTCCGACACATATATCCTCTTGGTCAATCTTTCCTCACTCATTCTCTCCATGTGCCCAAACCACTTCAAAACACCCTCTTCTGCTCTCTCAACCACGCTCTTTTTATTTCCACACATCTCTCTTACCCTTACGTTACTCACTCGATCAAACCACCTCACACCACACATTGTCCTCAAACATCTCATTTCCAGCACATCCATCCTCCTGCGCACAACTCTATCCATAGCCCACGCCTCGCAACCATACAACATTGTTGGAACCAATATTCCTTCAAACATACCCATTTTTGCTTTCCGAGATAATGTTCTCGACTTCCACACATTTTTCAAGGCCCACAGAATTTTCGCCCCCTCCCCCACCCTATGATCCACTTCCGCTTCCATGGTTCCATCCGCTGCCAGATCCACTCCCAGATATCTAAAACACTTCACTTCCTCCAGCTTTTCTCCATTCAAACTCACCTCCCAATTGACTTGACCCTCAACCCTACTGTACCTAATAACCTTGCTCTTATTCACATTTACTCTTAACTTTCTTCTTCCACACACTTTACCAAACTCAGTCACCAGCTTCTGCAGTTTCTCACATGAATCAGCCACCAGCGCTGTATCATCAGCGAACAACAACTGACGCACTTCCCAAGCTCTCTCATCCCCAACAGACTTCATACTTGCCCCTCTTTCCAAAACTCTTGCATTTACCTCCGTAACAACCCCATCCATAAACAAATTAAACAACCATGGAGACATCACACACCCCTGCCGCAAACCTATATTCACTGAGAACCAATCACATACAATTCCATTTGCTTTTCTAACTATTTCTCACATATATTCTTCAAAGCATACACGTGATCCGCACATCCTTTACCACTTCTTAAACCACACTTCTCTTCCCCAATCTGATGCTCTGTACATGCCTTCACTCTCTCAATCAATACCCTCCCATATAATTTCCCAGGAATACTCAACAGACTTATACCTCTGTAATTTAAGCACTACCCTTATCCCCTTTGCCTTTGTACATTGGCACTATGCAAGCATTTCACCAGTCCTCAGGCACCTCACCACGAGTCATACATACATTAGATAACCTTACCAACCAGTCAACAACACAGTTACCCCCTTTTTAAATAAATTCCACTGCAATACCATCGAAACCCTCTGCTTTGCCGGCTTTCATCTTCCGTAAGGCTTTTACTACCTCTTCTCTGTTTACCAAATCATTCCCCCTAATCCTCTCACTTTGCATACCACCTCTACCAAAACACCCTATATCTGCCACTCTATCATCAAACACATTCAGCAAACCTTCGAAATACTCACTCCATCTCCTTCTCACATCACCACTACTAGTTATCACTTCGCCATTAGCCCCCTTCACTGATCTTCCCATTTGTTCTCTTGTCTTACGCACTTTATTTACCTCCTTCCAAAACATTGTTTTATTTTCCCTAAGATTAATGATACTTTCTCACCTCAATTCTCATTTGCTCTCTTTTTCATCTCTGTTGCACCTTTCTCTTGACCTCCTGCTTCTTTCTCTTATACATCTCCGAGTCATTTGCATTATTTCTCTGCAAAAATTGTCCAAATGCCATCTCTTCTCTTTCACTGATAATCTTACATCTTCATCCCACCACTACCCTTTCTAATCTGCCCACCTCCCACGGTTCTCATGCAGAAGTATCTTTTGCATAAGCTATCACTTATTCCCTAAATACATCCCATTCCCTCCTTACTCCCCTTATGGCTTTAATTCTCACCTCTTTGCACTCTGTACTTAGTCTCTCCTGGTACTTTCTCAAACAAGTCTCCTTCCCAAGCTCACTTATTCTAACCACTCTCTTCACCCCAACATTATCTCTACTTTTCTGAAAACCTCTACAAATCTTCACCTTTGCCTCCAGAAGATAATAATCAGACATCCCTGCAGTTGAACTTCTCAGCACATTAATATCCAAAAGTTTCTCTTTCGCGCACCTATCAGTTTACATGTAATCCAATAACGCTCTCTGGCCATCTCTCATACTTACATATATATACTTATGTATGTCTCTCTTTTTAAACCAGTCATTCCCAATCACTAGTCGTTTCTGAGCGCACAAATCTACAATCTCTTCACCATTTCCATTTCCAACACAAAACACCCCATGTACACCAATTATTCCCTCAATTGCCACATTACTCACCTTTGCATTCAAATCACCCATCACTATAACCTGGTCTCGTGCATGAAAACTACTGACTCACTCAGCTGCTCCCAAAACACTTGCCTCTCATGATCTTTCTTCTCATGCCCAGGTGCAAATGCATCAATAATCACCCGCTTCTCTCCATCCATTTTCAGTTTTGCCCTTACCAATCTAGAGTTTACTTTCTTACACTCTGTCACATACTCCTAGTACTGCTGTTTTAGGAGTAGTGCTACTCCTTCCCTTGCTCTTTTCCTCTCACTAACCCATGACTTTGCTGCCAAGACATTCCCAAACCACTCTTCCCCTTTACCCTTGAGTCTCGTTTCAATCAGAGCCAAACATCCAGGTTCCTTTCCTGAAACATAATACGCATCTCTCATTTTTTCTCATCTTCGTTACATACACACTTATTTAGACACCCCAATCTGAGCCTTGGAGAATGAGCGTTCCCGGCGAGACTCCCTCTTCTGTTTCCCCTTTTAGAAAGTTAAAATTCAAAGAAGCGATGGTTTCTTAACCCCACTAGCGTCCCCTTTAGTCGCATTCTACGACACGTGAGGAAAGCATGGGAAGAATTCTTTCTCTCCGATCCCCAGGGAAATATATATATATATATATATATATATATATATATATATATATATATATATATATATATATATATATATATATATATATATATATATATATATATATATATATATATACATATATATATATATATATATATATATATATATATATATATATATATATATATATATATATATATATATATATATATATATATATATGTATATATATATATATATATATATATATATATATATATATATATATATATATATATATATATATATATATATATATATATATATATATATACATATCTGGGAGTGGATCTGTCAGCGGATGGAAACATGGAAGCGGAAGTGGATCATAGGGTGGGGGAGGGGGCGAAAATTTTGGGAGCCTTGAAAAATGTGTGGAAGTCGAGAACATTATCTCGGAAAGCAAAAATGGGTATGTTTGAGGGAATAGTGGTTCCAACAATGTTGTATGGTTGCGAGGCGTGGGCTATGGATAGAGATGTGCGCAGGAGGATGGATGTGCTGGAAATGAGATGTTTGAGGACAATGTGTGGTGTGAGGTGGTTTGATCGAGTAAGTAACGTAAGGGTAAGAGAGATGTGTGGAAATAAAAAGAGCGTGGTTGAGAGAGCAGAAGAGGGTGTTTTGAAATGGTTTGGGCACATGGAGAGAATGAGTGAGGAGAGATTGACCAAGAGGATATATGTGTCGGAGGTGGAGGGAACGAGGAGAAGAGGGAGACCAAATTGGAGGTGGAAAGATGGAGTGAAAAAGATTTTGTGTGATCGGGGCCTGAACATGCAGGAGGGTGAAAGGAGGGCAAGAAATAGAGTGAATTGGAGTCATGTGGTATACAGGGGTTGACGTGCTGTCAGTGGATTGAAGCAAGGCATGTGAAGCGTCTGGGGTAAACCATGGAAAGCTGTGTAGGTATGTATATTTGCGTGTGTGGACGTGTGTATGTACATGTGTATGGGGGGGGGGGGTTGGGCCATTTCTTTCGTCTGTTTCCTTGCGCTACCTCGCAAACGCGGGAGACAGCGACAAAGTATAAAAAAAAAAAAAAAAAAAAATATATATATATATATATATATATATATATATATATATATATATATATATATATATATATATATATATATATATATATATATATATATATATATATATATATATATATATATATATGTATATATATATATATGTATATATATATATATATATACATTTATATATATTTATATATATATATATATATATATATATATATATATATATATATATATATATATTTATATATATATATATATATATATATATATATATATATATATATATATATATATATATATATATATATATATATATATATATATATATATATATTTTTTTTTTTTTTTTCTTCAAGGATCCCAGGATTTTCGCCCCCTCCCCCACCCTATGATTCACTTCCGCTTCCATGGTTCCATCCGCTACCAGATCCACTCCCAGATATCTAAAACACTTTACTTCCATTCACCATTCAAACTTACCTCCCAGTTGACGTGTCCCTCAACCCTACTGTACCTAATAACCTTGCTCTAATTCACATTTACTTTAACTTTCTTCTTTCACACACTTTACCAAACTCAGTCACCAGCTTCTACACTTTCTCACATGAATCAGCCATTAGCGCTGTATCATCAGCGAACAACAACGGACTTACTTCCCAAGCTCTCTCATACCCGACAGACTTCATACTTGCCCCTCTTTCTAAAACTCTTGCATTCACCTCCCTAACAAACCCATCCATAAACAAATTAAACAATCATGGAGACATCACACACCCCTGCCGCAAACCTATATTCACTGAGAACCAATCACTTTCCTCTCTTCCTACACGTACACATGCCTTACATCTTCGATAAAAACTTTTCACTGCTTCTAACAAATTGCCTCCCACACCATATACTCTTAGTCCCTTCCACAGAGCATCTCTATCAACTCTATCATATGCCTTCTCCAGATCCATAAATGCTACATACAAATCCATTTGTTTTTCTAAGTATTTCTCACATACATTCTTCAAAGCAAACACCCGATCAACACATCCTCTACCACTTGTGAAACCACACTGCTCTTCCCCAATCTGATTCTCTGTACATGTCTTCACACTCTCAGTCAATACCCTCCCATATAATTTACCAGGAATACTCAACAAACGTATACCTCAATAATTTGAGCACTCACTCTTATCCCCTTTGCCTTTGTACAATGGCACTATGCACGCATTCCGCCAATCATCAGGCACCTCACCATGAATCATACTTACATTAAATAACCTTACCAACCAGTCAACAATACAGTCACCCCTTTTTTAGCAAATTCCATTGCAATACCATCCTAACCTGCTGCCTTGCCGGCTTACATCTTCCGCAACGCTTTTACCACCTCTCTGTATACCAAATCATTTTCCCTAACCCTCTCACTTTGCACACCACCTCGACCAAAACACCCTATATCTGCCACTCTATCATCAAACACATTCAACAAACCTTCAAAATACTCACTCCATCTCCTTCTCACATCACCACTACTTGTTATCACCTCCCCATTTGCGCCCTTCACTGAAGTTCCCATTTGCTCCCTTGTCTTACGCACTCTATTTACCTCCTTCCAGAACATCTTTTTATTCTCCCTAAAATTTAATGATACTCTCTCACCCCAACTCTCATTTGCCCTTTTTTCCAGGACTTGCACCTTTCTCTTGACATCATGTCTCTTTCTTTTATACATCTCCCGCTCATTTGCATTTTTTCCCTGCAAAAATCGTCCAAATGCCTCTCTCTTCTCTTTCACTAATAATCTTACTTCTTCATCCCACCACTCACTACCCTTTCTAATCAACCCATCTCCCACGCTTCTCATGCCACAAGCATCTTTTGCGAAAGCCATCGCTGCTTCCCAAAATACGTCCCATTCCATCCCCACTCCCATTAACTCCTTTGTTCTCACCTTTTTCCATTCTGTACTCAGTCTCTCCTGGTTCTTCCTCACACAAGTCTCCTTCCCAAGCTCACTTACTCTCACCACCCTCTTCACCTCAACATTCACTCTTCTTTTCTGAAAACCCATACAAATTTTCTCCTTAGCCTCCACAAGATAATGATCAGACATCCCTCCAGTTGCACCTCTCATCACATTAACAGCCAAAAGTCTTTCTTTCGCGCGCCTGTCAATTAACAAGTAATCTAATAACGCTCTCTGGCCATTTCTCCTACTTCCATACGTATACTTATGTATATCTCGTTTTTTAAACATGGGAACCTTCAAGAATGTGTGGAAGTCGAGAACATTATCTCCGAAAGCAAAAATGGCTATGATTGAAGGAATAGTGGTTCCAACAATGTTGTATAGTTGCGAGGCGTGGGCTATGAATAGAGTTGTGCGCAGGAGGATGGATGTGCTGGAAATGAGATGTTTGAGGACAATATGTGGTGTGAGGTGTTTTGATCGAGTAAGTAATGTAAGGGTAAGAGAGATGTGTGGAAATAAAAAGAGCGTGGCTGAGAGAGCAGAAGAGGGTGTTTTGAAATGGTTTGGGCACATGGAGAGAATGAGTGAGGAAAGATTGATCAAGAGGATATATGTGTCGGAGGTGGATTGAACGAGGAGAAGTGGGAGACCAAATTGGATGTGAAAATGTGGAGTGAAAAAGATTTTGAGTGATCGGGGCATGAACATGCAGGAGGGTGAAAGGCGGGCAAGGAATAGAGTGAATTGGATCGATGTGGTATTCCGGAGTCGACGTGCTGTCAGTGGATTGAATCAGGGCATGTGAAGCGTCTGGGGTAAACCATGGAATTTCTATGGGGCCTGGATATGGAAAAGGAGCTGAGGTTTCGGGAATTATTGCATGACAGCTAGAGACTGAGTGTGAACGAATGGAGCCTTTGTTGTCTTTTCCTAGCGCTACCTCGCACACATGAGGGGGGAGGGGGATGTTGTTCCATATGTGGCGAAGTGCCGATGGGAATGAATAAAGCCATACAGTGTGAATTGTGTGCATGTGTATATATGTATATGTCTGTGTGTGTATATA
>NC_092242.1:36453787-36481702 GCF_036320965.1 Panulirus ornatus
TGGATGTGGAAAGGGAGCTGTGGTTTCGGGCATTATTGCGTGGCAGCTGGAGGCTGAGTGTGAACAAATGGGGCCTTTGTTGTCTTTTCCTAGTGCACATGAGGGGGGGGATGGTATTCCATGTGTGGCGAGGTGGCGATGGGAATGAATAGGGGCAGACAGTGTGAATTGTGTGCATGGGTATATATGTATGTGTTTCTGTGTGTATATATATGTGTACATTGAGATGTATAGGTATGTATATTTGCGTGTGTGGGCGTGTGTGTGTGTACATTGTGTATGGGTGTGGTTTGTGCCTTTTCTTTCGTCTGTTTCCTTCCGCTACCTCGCAAATGCGGGAGACCGCGACAAAGCAAAATAAAATAATAAAAAATAAATAATAATATATATATATATATATATATATATATATATATATATATATATATATATATATATATATATATATATATATATGATATATATATATATATATATATATATATATATATATATATATATATATATATATATACATATATATATATATATATATATATATATTTATATATATATATATATATATATATATATTTATATATATATATAATATATATATATATTTTCTTTTTTCTTTTAAACTATTTGCCATTTCCCGCGTTAGCGAGGTAGCGTTAAGGACAGAGGACTGGGCCTTTTTTGGAATATCCTCACCTGGCCCCATCTGTTCCTTCTTTTGGAAAATTAAAAAAAAAAAAAAAAAAAAAAAAAAATGAGAGGGGAGGATGTCCAGCCCCCCGCTCCCTCCCCTTTTAGTCGCCTTCTACGACACGCAGGGAATACGTGGGAAGTATTCTTAATCCCCTATCCCCAGGGGGAAATATATATATATATATATATATATATATATATATATATATATATATATATATATATATATATATATATATATATATATATATATATATTCCTCTGTCGATGTCTCCCGCGTTTGCGAGGTAGCGCAAGGAAACAGACGAAAGAAATGGCCCAAACCACCCCCATACACATGGATATACATACGTCCAGACACGCAAATATACATACCTACACAGCTTACATGCCCTGATTCAACCCACTGACAGCACGTCAACCCCGGTATACCACATCGATCCAATTCACTCTATTCCTTGCCCTCCTTTCACCCTCCTGCATGTTCAGACCCCGATCACACAAAATCTTTTTCACTCCATCTTTCCACCTCCAATTTGGTCTCCCACTTCTTCTCGTTCCCTCCACCTCCGACACATATATCCTCTTGGTCAATATTTCCTCACTCATTCTCTCCATGTGCCCAAACCATTTCAAAACATCCTCTTCTGCTCTCTCAACCACGCTCTCCTTACTTGCAAACATCTCTCTCACTCTTACCTTACTCGATCAAACCACCTTACACCACACATTGTCCTCAAACATCTCATTTCCAGCACATCCATCCTCCTGCGCACAACTCTATTCATAGCCCACGACTCGCAACCATACAACATTGTTGGAACCACTATTCCTTCAAACATACCCATTTTTGCTTTCCGAGATAATGTTCTCGACTTCCACACATTCTTCAAGGCTACCAGAATTTTCGCCCCCTCCCCCACTCTATGATCCACTTCCGCTTCCATGTTTCCATCCGCTGCCAGATCCACTGCCAGATATCTAAAACACTTTACTTCCTCCAATTTTTCTCAATTCAAACTTACCTCCCAATTGACTTGAACCCCAACCCTACTGTACCTAATAACCTTGCTCTTATTCACATTTACTCTTAACTTTCTTCTTTCACACACTTTACCAAACTCAGTCACCAGCTTCTGCAGTTTCTCATATGAATCAGCCACCAGTGCTGTATCATCAGCGAACAACAACTGACTCACTTCCCAAGCTCTCTCATCCACAACAGACTTCATACTTGCCCCTCTTTCCAAAACTCTTGCATTTACCTCCCTAACAACCCCATCCATAAACAAATCAAACAACCATGGAGACATCACACACCCCTGCCGCAAACCTACATTCACTGAGAACCAATCACTTTCCTCTCTTCCTACACGTACACATGCCTTACATCCTCGATAAAAACTTTTCACCGCTTGTAACAACTTGCCTCCCACACCATATATTCTTTATACCTTCCACAGAGCATCTCTATCAACTCTATCATATGCCTTCTCCAGATCCATAAATGCTACATACAAATCCATATGCTTTTCGAAGTATTTCTCACATACATTCTTCAAAGCAAACACCTGAACCACACATCCTCTACCATTTCTGAAACCACACTGCTCTTCCCCAATCTGATGCTTTGTACATTCCTTCACCCTCTCAATCAATACCCTCCCATACAGTTTACCAGGAATACTCAACAAACTTATACCTCTGTAATTTGAGCACTCACTCTTATCCCCTTTCCCCTTGTACAATGGCACTATGCACGCATTCCGCCAATCCTCAGGCACCTCACCATGAGTCATACATACATTAACTAACCTTACCAACCAGTCAACATTATAGTCACCCCCTTTTTTAATAGATTCCAGTGCACTAATCTCCAACCCTGCTGCCTTAGCGGCTTTCATCTTCCGCAAAGCTTTTGCTACCTTTTCTCACTTTACCAAATCATTTTCCCTAACCTTCTCACTTTGCACACCACCTCGACCAAAACACCCTATATATACTACTTTATCATCAAACACATTCAACAAACCTTCAAAATACTCCCTCCATCTCCTTCTCACATCACCACTACTTGTTATCACCTACCCATTTGCGCCCTTCACTGAAGTTCCCATTTGCTCCCTTGTCTTACGCACTTTATTTACCTCCTTCCAGAACATCTTTTTATTCTCCCTAAAATTTAATGATACTCTCTCACCCCAACTCTCATTTGCCCTTTTTTCACCTCTTGCACCTTTCTCTTAACATCCTGTCTCTTTCTTTTATACGTCTCCCACTCATTTGTATTTTTTCCCTGCAAAAATCGTCCAAATGTCTATCTCTTCTCTTTCACTAATAATCTTACTTCTTCATCCCACCACTCACTACCCTTTCTAATCAACCCACCTCCCACTCTTCTCATGCCACAAGCATCTTTTGCGCAATCCATCACTGATTCCCTAAATACATCCCATTCCTCCCCCACTCCCCTTACCTCCTTTGTTCTCACCTTTTTCCATTCTGTACTCAGTCTCTCTTGGTACTTCCTCACACAAGTCTCCTTCCCAAGCTCACTTACTCTCACCACCCTCTTCACCTCAACATTCACTCTTCTTTTCTGAAAACCCATACAAGTCTTCACCTTAACCTCCACAAGATAATGATCAGACATCCCTCCAGTTGCACCTCTCAGCACATTAACATCCAAAAGTCTCTCTTTCGCGCGCCTGTCAATTAACACGTAATCCAATAACGCTCTCTGGCCATCTCTCCGACTTACATACGTATACTTATGTATATCTCGCTTTTTAAACCAGGTATTCCCAATCACCAGTCCTTTTTCAGCACATAAATCTACAAGCTCTTCACCATTTCCATTTACAACACTGAACACCCCATGTATACCAATTATTCCCTCATCTGCCACATTATTCACCTTTGCATTCAAATCACCCGTCACTATAACCCGGTCTCGTACATCAAAACCACTAACACACTCATTGAGCTGCTCCCAAAACGCTTGCCTCTCATGATCTTTCTTCTCATGCCCAGGTGCATATGCACCAATAATCACCCATCTCTCTCCATCAACTTTCAGTTTTACCCATATTAGTCGAGAATTTACTTTCTTACATTCTATCACATACTCCCACAACTCCTGTTTCAGGAGTACTTCTACTCCTTCCCTTGCTCTTGTCCTCTCACTAACCCTTACTTTACTCCCAAGACATTCCCAAACCACTCTTCCCCTTTACCCTTCAATTTCGTTTCACTCAGAGCCAAAACATCCAGGTTCCTTTCCTCAAACATACTACCTATCTTTCCTTTTTTCACATCTTGGTTTCATCCACACAAATTTAGACACCCCAGTCTGAGCCTTCGAGGAGGATGAGCAATCCCCGCGCGACTCCTTCTTCTGTTTCCCATTTTAGAAAGTTAAAAAAATACAAGGAGGGGAGGATTTCTGGGCCCACGATCCCGTCCCCTCTAGTCACCTTCTAAGACACTCGAGGAATGCGTGGGAAGTATTATTTCACCCTATCCCCAGGGATAATATATATATATATATATATATATATATATATATATATATATATATATATATATATATATATATATATATATATATATATACATATATATATATATATATACATACACATACATACGCACACATACACACACACACATATACATATATATATACATATGAAAAATGTAAGAAATAATTTAGAAAACTGTAACTTCTAGCTTGAAATGAAATGAAAAAATGAATGTCAGATAATGGTTCAACCTCTGGCTATGGAAAAGGGAAATGTATAATTTATTTACACAAACGTTAATAGTAGTTCTCAGCAATTTAACCACTGTATCAATAAGCTTCAATGTCTAAGCTACATTTTTTCTAATTTCACTATTTTCTTGTCAAAGCAACATGTATGAAAACTATTACTCTAGTAGCACAACTATAAACATTTACTTCCCCTTTAAAAAGTTCTGGGGAAGTCTGTCTCGATACACTGCGGGACACTCTACCACCTGGCGAGGTTTGTGTTGCAATGATTCTTGATTCACAAACGTAGTAGCATCACTGGTGGGCGGAAGAACATATATATATATGTATATATATATATATATATATATATATATATATATATATATATATATATATATATATATATATATATATATATATATATATAAACCGTCTTCGAAGTGGCAGAATCACATGGAAAATAATGTCTCGATATGGCTTCGCCGATTCACAAAGCCAGATTGACAGATTTCTTAATCCTTTTGCCTTCATTGGTGGCGCTGATCCGGCGGCTAAATGTATACATATATGTATATATATGTACATATATACGTATATATATATATATTTTTTTTTTTTTTTTTTTCATACTATTCGCTAAGCGTTAAGAACAGAGGACTGGGCCTTTGAGGGAATATCCTCACCTGGCCCTCTTCTCTGTTCCTTCTTTTGGGAAAAAAAAAAAAAAAAAAAAACGAGAGGGGAGGATATATATATATATATATATATATATATATATATATATATATATATATATATATATATATATATATATATATATATATATATTTATATATATGTAGTCTGTTGTGGATGAGAGAGCTTCGGAAGTGAGTCAGTTGTTGTTCGCTGATGATACAGCGCTGGTGGCTAATTTGTGTTAGACATTGCAAAAGTTGGTAACTGAGTTTGGTATAGTGTGTGAAAGAAGAAAGATGAGAGTAAATGTGAATAAGAGCAAGGTTATTAGGTACAGTAGGGTTAAGGGACAATTGAATTGGGAGGTAAGTTTGAATGGAGAGAAACTTGAGGAAGTGAAGTGTTTTAGATATCTGGGAGTGGATCTGGCAGCGGATGGAACCATGGAAGCGGAAGTTAATCATAGTGTTGGGGAGGGGGCGAAAGTTTTGGAAGCGTTGAAAAATGTTTGGAAGTCGAAAACGTTATCTTGCAAAGCAAAATGGGTATGTTTGAAGAAATAGTGTTTCCATCAATGCTATATGGTTGCGAGGCGTGGGCGATAGATGGAGTTGTGCTGAGGAGGGTGGATGTGTTGAAAATTAGATGTTTGAGGACAATATGTTGTGTGAGGTGGTTTGATCGGGTAAGTAATGTAAGGGTAAGAGAGATGTGTGATAATAAAAATAGTGTTGTTGAGAGAGCAGAAGAGGGTGTTTTGAAATGGTTTGGTCAGAATGAGAGAATAAGTGAAGAAAGATTGATAAAGAGGATATATGTGTCAGGGATGTAGGGAATGAGGAGAAGTGGGAACCCAAATTGGAGGTGGAAAGATGGAGTGGAAAACATTTTGAGCGATCGGGGCCTGAATATGCAGGACGGTAAAAGGTGTGCAAGGAAGAGAGTGAACTGGAACGAGGTGGTATAACGGGGTCGACGTGCTGTTAATGGATTGAACCAGGGTATGTGAAGCGTCTGGGGTAAACCATGGAAAGTTTTGTGGGGCCTAGATGTGGAAAGAGAGCTGTCGTTTCGGTGAATTATACATGACAGCTTGAGACTAAGTGTGAACGAATGTGGCTTCTGTTGTCTTTTCGTAGTGCTACCTCGCGCACATGCGGGGAGAGGGGTCTGTCATTTCATGTTTATCGTGGTGGCGACGAGATTGAATGAGGGCAGATAGTATGATTTATATACATGTGTATATATATATATATATATATATATATATATATATATATATATATATATATATATATATATATATATATATATATATATATATATATATGGCTGATTGTGTATATATATGTATACATTGATCTGTATAAGTATGTATACGTAAGTTTGTGGACACGTAAATATATATCTATATTTATATGTGGGTGTGAGTGTGTGTGTGTGTGTGTGTGTGTATAAGGCATGTGTACGTGTAGGAAGAAGGGAAAGTAATTGGTTATCAGTGAATGTAGATTTCCAGCTCTGGTGTGTCATATCTCCATGGTTGTTTAATCTTTTATTGAGGGGTTGTTAGGGAGGTGAATGCAAGAATTTTGGAAAGAGGGGCAAGTATGCTATCTGTTGTGGATGAGAGAGCTTGGGAAGTGAGTCAGTTGTTGTTCGCTGATGATATAGCGCTAGTGGCTCATTCATGTGAGATACTGCAGAAACTGGTGACTGAGTTTGGTAAAGCGTGTGAAAGAAGAAAGCTTAGAGTAAATGTGAATAAGAGCAAGGCTATAAGGTACAGTAGGGTTGAGGGACAAGTCAATTGGGAGGTAAGTTTGAATGGAGAAAAACTTGAGGAAGCAAAGTGTTTTAGATATCTTGGGGTGGATTTGGCAGCAGATGGAACCATGGAAGCGGAAGTGGATCATAGGGTGGTGGAGGGGGCGAAAGTTTTGGGAGCGTTGAAGAATGTGTGGAAGTCGAGAACATTATCTCCGAAAGCAAAAATTGGTATGTTTGAAGGAATAATGGCTCCAACAATGTTATATGGTTGCGAGGCGTGGGCTCTGGTTTGAGTTGTTCGTAGGAGGGTGGATGTATTGGAAATGAGATATTTCAGGACAATATGTGGTGTGAGGTGGTGTGATCGAGTAAGTGATGAAAGTGTGAGAGAGATGTGTGGTAATAAAATGAGTGTGGGTGAAAGAGCAGAAGAGGGTGTTTTGAAATGGTTTGGTCATATGGAGAGAATGATTGAGGAAAAATTGACCAAGACGATATATGTGTCAGAAGTGGAGGTAACGAGGAGAAGTGGGAGACCAAATTGGAGGTGGAAAGATGGAGTGAAAAAGATTTTGAGAGATCGGGGCCTGAACATGCAGGAGGGTGAAAGGCGTGCAAGGAATAGAGCGAATTGGAACGATGTTGTATACCTGGTCGACCTGCTATCAATTGGTTGAACCAGGGCATGTGAAGCGTCTAGGGTAATCCATGGAAAGTTCTCTGGGGCCTAGATGTGGAAAGGGAACTCTGGTTTCGGTGCATTATTACATGACAGCTTGAAAGTGAGTGTGAACGAATGTGGCATTTCTTGTCTTTTCCTAGCGCTACCTCGCGCACATGAGGGGGGTGTGGATTGTTATCTAATGTGTGGCGAGGTGGCGATAGGAATGAATAAAGGCAGACAGTATGAACTATATACATGTGTATATATGTATATGTTTGTGTGTGTGTGTATATATATGTATACGTTGAGATGTATAGGTATGTATATTTGCGTGTGTGGACGTGTATATATGTACATGTGCATGTGGGTGGGCTGGGCCATTCTTTCGTTTGTTTTCTTGCGCTACCTCGCTAACGCGGGAGATAGCGACAAAGCAAATTAGATATATAAATAGATAGATAAATATATATATATATATATATATATATATATATATATATATATATATATATATATATATATATATATATATATATATATATATATATATATATATAATGAATGCTCTTTGAGAAGATGACACAGCATATTCTTAACTTAGAAAAAATCCCTTAGAAGCAGTTAATTCCCATTTCAATAAAGAAGTGAAGTTGTTGAAAGTTAATAGTTCTCTAATCAAAAGTTTGTCATCTTTGTCTCCTTCATTGCCATATATGTATGGACTTATCAAAACACATAAACAGAATTTTCCATCAAGAGCAATAGTTAATTCAGTAGGCTCCATCACATATAAACTGTGAAAATGGCTAGTTTTTTTAATGAGCCCTTTAGTTGGTAAGGTATCAAATTTCAGTATCATGAACAATGTAGATTTATTCAACAAGCTAAACAATATCAATGTTAATTTTGATTTCAAATTAGTTAGCTTTGATGTTTCTTCATTTTTCACTAAAGTTCCAGTTGCTGACCTTTTAGAATGTTTATTTGATATCTTGGATGATATTCATTTACCTGTTTGAAAGTCTGTTTTCATTGAACTGATAGAATTGTGTATAAAAGAATACCTAAATTCAGTGGAGATTGTTATGCTAAAATGTTTGGTATGGCAATGTGTAACCATCTTTCACCTGTGCTAAGTAATCTTTATATGATTTTTTTTAAAACAAAATTATTAAAGGATATCTTACCTTCTAATGCAATTCGGTTTAGGTACGTAAATGATATTCTTTGTGTTTGGCCAACAAATGAAAATTTACAAATATTTCTCCCCTTACTTAACAATCTAGTACGTTCCACCAAATCTACTGTAGAACATGAAAATAATAGTATGTTACCACTTTTAGATTGCATGATCCATAGGCAAGGAAACAAGTTTAAGTATAGCATATACAGAAAACCTACCAATGTATGGTCATATATCCAATATTACTCATCTCAACATAGAGTTAGATTATCATCATTTCAATCTATGTTCCTTAGGGCATTACATATTTGCAGTCCAGAGTTTATTGATGATGATGATTTGGTAAATAGAGAAGAGGTAGTAAAAGCTTTACAGAAGATGAAAGCCGGCAAGGCAGCAGGTTCGGATGGTATTGCAGTGGAATTTATTAAAAAAGGGGGTGACTGTATTGTTGACTGGTTGGTAAGGTTATTTAATGTATGTATGATTCATGGTGAGGTGCCTGAGGATTGACGGAATACTTACATAGTGCCATTGTACAAAGGCAAAGGGGATAAGAGTGAGTGCTCAAATTACAGAGGTAAAAGTTTGTTGAGTGTTCCTGTTAATTATATGGGAGGGTATTGATTGAGAGGGTGAATGCATGTACAGAGCATCAGAATGGGGAAGAGCAGTGTGGTTTCAGAAGTGGTAGAGGATGTGTGGATCAGGTGTTTGCTTTGAAGAATGTATGTGAGAAATACTAAGAAAAGCAGATGGATTTGTATGTATCATTTATGGATCTGGAGAAGGCATATGATAGAGTTGATAGAGATGCTCTGTGGAAGGTTTTAAGAATATATGGTGTTGGAGGCAAGTTGTTAGAAACAGTGAAAAATTTTTATCGAGAATGTAAGGCATCTGTACGTGTACGAAGAGAGGAAAGTGATTGGTTCTCAGTGAATGTAGGTTTGCGGCAGGGGTGTGTGATGTCTCCATGGTTGTTTAATTTGTTTATGGATGGGTTTGTTAGGGAGGTGAATGCAAGAGTTTTGGAAAGACGGCCAAGTATGCAGTCTGTTGTGGATGAGAGAGCTTGGAAAGTGAGTCAGTTGTTGTTCGCTGATGATACAGCGCTGGTGGCTGATTCATGTAAGAAACTGCAGAAGCTGGTGACGGAGTTTGGTAAAGTGTGTGAAAGAAGAAAGTTAGGAGTAAATGTGAGTAAGAGCAAGGTTATTAGGTACAGTAGGGTTGAGGGTCAAGTCAATTGGGAGGTAAGTTTGAATGGAGAAAAACTGGAGGAAGTAAAGTGTTTTAGATATCTGGGAGTGGATCTGGCAGTAGATGGAACCATGGAAGCGGAAGTGAATCATAGGGTGGGGGAGGGGGCGAAAATTCTGGAAGCCTTGAAGAATGTTTGGAAGTCGAGAACATTATCTCGGAAAGCAAAAATGAGTATGTTTGAAGGAGTAGTGGTTCCGACAATGTTGTATGGTTGCAAGTCGTGGGCTATGGATACAGTTGTGCGCAAGAGGGTGGATGTGCTGGAAATGAGATGTCTGAGGACAATATGTGGTGTGAGGTGGTTTGATCGAGTAAGTAATGTAAGGGTGAGAAAGATGTTTGGAAATAAAAAGAGCGTGGTTGAGAGAGCAGAAGAGGGTGTTTTCAAATGGTTTGGTCACATGGAGAGAATGAGTGAGGAAAGATTAACCAAGAGGATATATGTGTCAGAGGTGGAGGGCGCGAGGAGAAGTGAGAGACCAAATTGAAGGTGGAAAGATGGAGTGAAAATGATTTTGAGTGATCGGGGCCTCAACATGCAGGAGGGTAAAAAGCGGGCAAGAAATAGAGTGAATTGGAATGATGTGGTATACCGGGGTCGACGTGCTGTGAATGGATTGAACCAGGGTATGTGAAGCGTCTGCGGTAAACCATGCAAAGTGTGTGGGGTCTGGATGTGGAAACGGAGCTGTGGCTTCGGTGCATTATTACATGACAGGTAAAGACTGAGTGTGAACGAATGGGAGGTTTGGTGTCATTTCCTAGCGCTACCTCGCACTCATGAGGGGGGAGGGGGTTGTTATTACATGTGTGGCGAGGTGGCGATGGGAACAAATAAAGGTAGACAGTATGAATTATGTACATGTGTATATATGTATATGTCTCTGTGTGTATATATATGTGTACATTGAGATGTATAGGTATGCATATTTGCGTGTGTGGACGTGTATGTATATATATATGTATGTGGGCGGGTTGGGCCATTCTTTCGTCTGTTTACTTGCGCTACCTTGCTAACGCGGGAGACAGCGACAAAGCAAAATAAACTGATAAATAAATAAGTATATATATATATATATATATATATATATATATATATATATATATATATATATATATATATATATATATATATATATATATATAGGGGAGAAAGAATGCTTCCCACGTATTCCCTGCGTGTCGTAGAAGGCGACTAAAAGGGAAGGGAGCAGGGGGTTGGAAATCCTCCCCTCTCATTTTTTTTTTTTTTTTCTTTTTTTATTTTCCAAAAGAAGGAACAGAGAAGGGGGCCATTTGAGAATATTCCCTCAAAGGCCCAGTCCTCTTTTCTTAACGCTACCTTGCTAATGCGGGAAATGGCGAACAGTATGAAAGAAAAGAAAGATATATATATATATATATATATATATATATATATATATATATATATATATATATATATATATGGCAGTTGAGGGAATAATTGGTATATATCGGGTGTTCCGTGTTGTAAATGTAAATGGCGAAGAGCTTGCAGATTTATGTGCTGAAAAAGGACTGATGATTGGGAATACCTGTTTAAAAAGCGAGATATAGCTAAGTATACGTATGTAAGTAGGAGAGATGGCCAGAGAGCGGTATTGGATTACGTTTTAATTGACAGGCGCGCGAAAGAGAGACTTTTGGATATTAATGTGCTGAGAGGTGCAACTGGAGGGATTTCTGATTCTTATCTTGTGGAGCCGAAGGTGAAGATTTGTAGTGCCTTCAGAAAAGAAGAGAAAATGTTGGGGTGAAGAGGATGGTGAGAGTAAGTGATCTTGGGAAGGAGACTTGTGTGAGGAAGTACCAAGAGAGACTGAGTACAGAATGGAAAAAGGTGAGAACAAAGGAGGTAAGGGGAGTGGGGGAGGAATGAAATGTATGTAGGGAAGCAGTGATGGCTTGCGCAAAAGAGAAGCGTGGGAGGTGGGTTAATTAGAAAGGGTAGTGAGTGGTGGGATTAAGAAGTAAGATTATTAGTGAAAGAGAAGAGAGAAGGATTTGGACGATTTTTGCAGGGAAAAATGCAAATGAGTGGGAGATGTATAAAAGAAAAAGATAGGAGGTCATAAGAAAGGTGCAATAGGTGAAAAAGAGGGCAAATGAGAGTTGGGGTGAGAGTGTATCATTAAATTTTAGGGAGAATAAAAAGATGTTTTGGAAAGAGGTAAATAAATTGCGTAAGACAAGTGAGCAAATAGGAACTTCAGTGATGTGGGCTAATGGGGAGGTGATCACTAGTAGTGGTGATGTGAGAAGGAGATGGAGTAAGTATTTTGAAGGATTGTTGAATGTGTTTGATGATAGAGTGTCAGATATAGGGTGTTTTGGTCGAGGTGGTGTGCAAAGTGAGAGGGTTAGGGAAAATGATTTCGTAAACAGAGAAGAAGTAGTAAAAGCGTTGCGGAAGATGAAAGCCGGAAAAGGCAGTAGGTTTGGATGGTATTGCAGTCGAATTTATTAAAAATGGGGGTGACTGTATTGTTGACTGGTTGGTAAGGTTATTTGATATAGGTATTATTCATGGTTAGGTGCCTTAGGATTGTCGGAATGCTTGCATAGTGCCATTGTACAAAGGCAAAGGGGATAAGATTGTGTGCTGAAATTACATAAGTATACGTTTGTTGAGTATTCCTGGTAAATCTTATGGGAGGGTATTGATTGAGAGGGTGAAGGCATGTACAGAGCATCAGATTGGGGAAGGGCAGTGTGGTTTCAGAAGTGGTAGAGGTTGTGTGGATCAGGTGTTTGCTTTGAAGAATGTATGTGAGAAATACTTCGAAAAGGAAATGGATTTGTATGTAGCATTTATGGATCTGGAGAAGGCATATCATAGAGTTGATAGAGATACTCTTTGGAAGTTATTAAGAATATATGGTGTGGGAGGCAAGTTGTTAGAAGCAGTGAAAAGTTTTTATCTAAGATGTAAGGCATGTGTACGTGTAGGAAGCGAGGAAAGTGATTGGTTCTCAGGGAATGTAGTTTACCGGCAGTGGTGTGTGTTGTCTCCATGGTTGTTTAATTTGTTTATGGATGGGGTTGTTAGGGAGGTTAATGCAAGTGTTTTGGAAAGAGGGGCAAGTATGCAGTCTGTTGGGTATGAGAGAGCTTGGGAAGTGAGTCAGTTGTTGTTTGCTGATGATACAGCGCTGGTGGCTGATTCATGAGAGAAACTGGAGAAGCTGGTGACTGATTTTGGTAAAGTGTGTGAAAGAAGAAAGTTAAGAGTAAATGTGAATAAGAGCAAGGTTATTAGGTACAGTGGTGTTGAGGGTCAAGTCAATTGGGAGGTAAATTTGAACGGAGAAAAACTGGAGGAAGGAAAAATGTTTTAGATATCTGGGAGTTGATCTGGCAGCGGATGGAACCATTGAAGCAGAAGTAAATCATAGGAAGGGGGAGGGGGCGAAAATTCTGGGTGCCTTGAAAAATGTGAGGAAGTCGAGAACATTATCTCCGAAAGCAAAAATGGGTATGTTTGAAGGAATAGTGGTTCCAACAATGTTGTATGGTTGCGAGGCGTGGGCTATGGATAAAGTTGTGTGCAGGATGGTGGATGTGCTGGAAATGAGATGTTTGAGGACAATGTGTGGTGTGAGGTGGTTTGATCGAGTAAGTAATGTAAGGGCAAGAGAGATGTGTGGAAATAAAAAGAGCGTGGTTGAGAGAGCAGAAGAGGGTGTTTTGAAATGGTTTGGGCACATGGAGAATGAGTGAGGAAAGATTGACCAAGAGGATATATGTGTCGGAGGTGGAGGGAACGAGGAGAACTGTGAGACCAAATTGGAGGTGGAAAGATGGAGTGAAAAAGATTTTGAGTGATCGGGGCCTGAACATGCAGGAGGGTGAAAGGCGGGCAGGGAATAGAGTGAACTGGATCGATGTGGTGTACCGGTTCGACGTGCTGTCAATGGATTGAATCAGGGTATGTGAAGCTTCTGGGGTAAACCATGGAAAGTTCTGTGGAGCCTGGATGTGGAAAGGGAGCTGTGGTTTCGGGCATTATTGCATAACAGCTGGAGATTGAGTGTGAGTGAATGGGGCCTTTGTTGGGTTTTCCTAGCGCTGCCTAGCGCATATGAGGGGGGAGGGGGATGTTATTCCGTGTGTGGCGGAGTGGCGATGGCGGTGAGTAGAGGCAGACAGTCTGAATTGTGCGCATGTGTGTATATGTGTGTGTCTGTGTGTGTATATATGTGTGTACGTTGGGATATGTGGGTGTGTATCTTTGCGTGGGTGGACGTGTGTGTGTGTGTGCATGTGTGTGGGGGTGGGTTGTTCCATTTCTTTCGTCTGTTTCCTTGTGCTAACTCGCAGGCGCGGGATACAGCGACAAAGCTAAAAAAGAGAGAAAAAAAAAAAAAAAAAATATATATATATATATATATATATATATATATATATATATATATATATATATATATATATATATATATATATATATATATATATATATATATATACTATATATATATATATATATATATATATATATATATATATATATATATATATATATATATATATATATATATATATATATATATATATATATATATATATATATATATATATATACTATCCCTAAGGATAGGGGAGAAAGAATACTTCCCACGTATTCCCTGCGTGTCGTAGAAGGCGACTAAAAGGGGAGGGAGCGGGGGGCTGGAAATCCTCCCCTCTTGTTTTTTTTTTTTTTAACTTTCCAAGAGAAGGAATAGAGAAGGGGGCCGGGTGAGGATATTTCCTCAGAGGCCCAGTCCTGTGTTCTTAACGCTACCTTGCTAATGCGGGAAATGGCGAATAGTTTGAAAGAAAAGAAAGAATATATACATATATATATATATATATATATATATATATATATATATATATATATATATATATATATATATATATATATATATATATATATATATATATATATATATATATATATATATATATATATATATATCCCTGGGGATAGGTGAGAAAGAATACTTCTCACGCATTACTCACGTGTTGTGAGTAATGCGGGGAGTGCTTTTCCTCCTCGAAGGCTCAGACTGGGGTGTCTGAATCTGTGTGGATGTAACCAAGATGAGAAAAAAAGAGAGGTAGGTAGTATGTTTGAGGAAAGGAACATGGATTATTTGGCTATAAGTGAAAGAAAGTTTAAGAGTAAAAGGGAAGAGTGGTTTGGGAATGCCTTGGGAGTAAAGTCAGGGGTTAGTGAGAGGACAAGAGCAAGGGAAGGAGTAGCACTACTACTGAAACAGGAGTGGTAGGAGTATGTGATAGAGTGTAAGAACGTAAACTCTAGATTGATATGGGTAAAACTGAAAGTGGATGGAGGGAGATGGGTGATTATTGGTGCATATGGACTTGGGCATGAGGAGAAAGCTAATGAGAGGCAAGTGTTTTGGGAGCAGGTGGGTGAGTGTGTTATTAGTTTTCATGCACGAGACCGGGTGATAGTGATAGGTGATTTCTAATGCAAAGGTGATTAATGTGGCAATTGAGGGAATAATTGGTGCACATATGGTGTTCAGTGTTGTAAATGAAAATGGTGAAGAGCTTTTAGATGTATGTGTTGAAAAAGGGCCGGTAATTGGGAATATCTGGTTTAAATAGACAGAAATACATAAGTATATATATGTAAGTGGCAGAGATGTCCAGAGAGCGTTATTGGATTACGTGTTAATTGATAGTCGCGCGAAACAGAGACTTTTGGATGTTAATATGCTGAGAAGTGCAACTTGAGGGATGTCTGATCATTATCTTGTGGAGGCGAAGGGGAAGATTTGTACAGGTTTTCAGAAAAAAGGAGAAAATGTTGTTGTGAAATGAGTGGTGAGAGTAAGTGAGCTTGGGAAGGAGATTTGTTTGAGGAAGTACAAGGAGACGCTGACCACAAAATGGAAAAAGGTGGTAAAGGAGGTAAGGGGAGTGGGGGAAGAATCGGATGTATCTTTGGAAGCAGTGATGGTTTGTGCAAAAGATGCCTGCGGCATCAAAAGCGTGGAAGGTGAGCAGATTACAAAGAGTAGTGAGTGGTGGGATGAAGAGGTAAGATTATTAGTGAAAGAGAAGAGAGAGGCATTTGGACGATTTTTACAGGGAAATGATGCAAATGACTGGGAGAAGTATAAAAGAAAGAGGCAGGTCATGAGAAAGGTGCAACGGGTGAAAAAGATAGCAAATGAGAGTTGGGGTGAGAGAGTATCATTAAATTTTGGGGAGAATGAAAAGATATTTTGGAAAGAGGTAAATAAAGTGCATAAAACTAGGGAACAAATGGGAACATCAGTGAAGGGGGCTAATGGGGAGGTGATAACAAGTGGGTTGTGAAAAGGAGATGGAGTGAGTGCTTTGAAGGTTTGTTTAATGTGTTTGACGATAGAGTGGCAGATATAGGGTGCTTTGGTCGAGGTGGTGTGCAAAGTTAGAGGGTTAGGGAAAATGATTTGGTAAACAGAGAAGAGGTAGTAAAAGCTTTGCGGAAGATGAAAGCCGGCAAGGCAGCGGGTTTGGATGGTATTGCAGTGGATTTTATCAAAGAGGAGGGTGACTGTAGTGTTGACTGGTTGGTAAGGTTATTCAATGTATGTATGTCTCATGGTGAGGTGCCTGAGGAGTGGTGCAATGCTTAAATAGTGACATCGTACAAAGGCAAAAGGGATAAAAGTAAGTGCTCAAATTACAGAGGTATACGTTTGTTGAGAATTCCTGGGAAATTATGGGAGGGTATTGATTGAGAGGGTGAAGGCATGTACAGAGCATCAGATTTGGGAAGAGCAATGTGGTTTAAGGAATGGGAGAGGATGTGTGGATCAGGTGTTTGCTTTGAAGAATGTATGTGAGAAATACTAAGAAAAGCAAATGGATTTCTATGTAGCATTTATGGGGGTGGTTTTGATCGAGTAAGTAACGTAAGGGTAAGAGAGATGTGTGGAAATAAAAAGAGCGTGGTTGAGAGAGCAGAAGAGGGTGTTTTGAAATGGTTTGGGCACATGGAGAGAATGAGTGAGGAAAGATTGACCAAGAGGATATATGTGTCGGAGGTGGAGGGAACGAGGAGAAGAGGGAGACCAAATTGGAGGTGGAAAGATGGAGTGAAAAAGATTTTGTGTGATCGGGGCCTGAACATGCAGGAGGGTGAAAGGAGGGCAAGGAATAGAGTGAATTGGAGCGATGTGGTATACCGGGGTTGACGTGCTGTCAGTGGATTGAATCGGGGCATGTGAAGCGTCTGGGGTAAGCCATGGAAAGCTGTGTAGGTATGTATATTTACGTGTGTGGACGTATGTATATACATGTGTATGGGGGTGGGTTGGGCAATTTCTTTCGTCTGTTTCCTTGCGCTACCTCGCAAACGCGGGAGACACCGACAAAGCAAAAAAAAAAAAAGAAGAAAAAAAATTTATTGATCTGGAAAAGGCACATGATAGAGTTTATAGAGATGCTCTGTGGAAGGTATTAAGAATATATGGTGTGGAAGGCAAGTTGTTAGAAGCAGTGAAAAGTTTTTATTGAGGATGTAAGGTATGTGTACGTGTAGGAAGAGGGGAAAGTGATTGGTTCTCAGTGAAGGTTGGTTTACGGCAGGGGTGCGTGATGTCTCCATGATTGTTTAATTTGTTTATGGTTGGGGTTGTTAGGGAGGTGAATCAAGAGTTTTGGAAAGAGGGGCAAGCATGCAGTCTCTTGTAGATGATAGTGCTCGGGATCTGAGTCAGCTGTTGTTCTCTGATGATACAGCGCTGGTGGCTGATTCGTGAGAGAAATTGCAAAAGTTGGTGACTAAGTTTGGTAAAATGTGTGAAAGTAGAAAACTGAGAGTAAATGTGAATAAGAGCAAGGTTATTAGGTACAGTAGGGTTGAGGGACAAGTCAAGTGGGATGTAAGTTTAAATGTAGGAAAACTGGACGAAGTGAAGTGTTTTAGTTATCTGGGAGTGTATTTGGCAGCGGATGGAACCATCGTAGCGGAAGTGAATCATAGGGTGGGGGAGGGGGTGAAAGTTCTGGGAGCGTTGGAGAATGTGTGGAAGTCGAGAACATTATCTCAGAAAGCAAAAATGGGTATGTTTGAACGAATATTGGTTCCAACGATTTCATATGGTTGCGAGGCGTGGGCTATAGATAGAGTAGTGCGGAAGTTGGTGGATGTGCTGGAAATGAGATGTTTGAGGACAATATGTGGTGTGAGGTGGTTTGATTGAGTAAGTAAGGAAACGGTAAGAGAGATGTATGGTAATAAAACGGTTTGGTTGAGAGAGCAGAAGAGGGTGTTTTGAAGTGATTTGGTCGCATGGAGAGAATGAGTGAAGAAAGCTTGACAAAGTGGATATATGTGTCAGAGGTAGAAGGAACGAGGAGAAGCTGGAAACCAAATTGGAGGTGGAAAGATGGAGTGAAAAAGATTTTGAGTGATCGGGGCCTGAACATGCAGGAGGGTGAAAGGTGTGCAAGGAATAGAGTGAATAGGAACGATGTGGAATACCGGGGCCGACGTTCTGTCAATGGATTGAACCAGGGCATGTGATGCGTCTGGGGTAAACCATGGAAAGTTCTGTGGGGCATGGATGTGGAAAGGGAGCTGTGGTTTCGGTGCATTAAACATGACAGCTAGAGACTGACTGTGAACGAATGTGGCCTTAGTGGTCTTTTCCTAGCGCTACATCACACACATGCAGGGGGGAGGGGGTTGTTATTTCATGTGTGGTGGGATGGCGATGGGAATGAATACATGCAGACAGTATGAGTTACGTACATGTGTATATATGTATATGTCTGTAAGTGTGTATATATATGTATGCGTTGAAATGTACAGGTATGTATATGTGCGTCTGTGGACGTGTATGTATATACACGTGTATGTGGGTGGGTTGGGCTATTAGTTCGTCTGTTTCCTTGCGCTACATTGCTAACGCGTGAGACAGCGACAAAGTATAATGAATATATATATATATATTTATATATATATATATATATATATATATATATATATATATATATATATATATATATATATATATATATATATATATATATATATATATATATATATATCCCTGGGGATAGGGGATTAAGAATGCTTCCCACGTATTCCCTGCGTGTCGTAGAAGGCGACTAAAAGGGGAGGGAGAGGGGGGCTGGAAATCCTCCCCCTCTCGTTTTTTTTTTTTTAATTTTCCAAAACAAGGAACAGAGGGGGCCAGGTGAGGATATTCCAAAAAAGGCTCAGTCCTCTGTTCTTAACGCTAACTCGCTAACGCGGGAAATGGCGAATAGTTTAAAAGAAAAAAAAAATATATATATATATATATATATATATATATATATATTCATTAATTTATTTATCATAGTTTGTCGCATTCTTCCACGTTAGCGAGGTAGCGCAAGGAAATAGACGAAAGAATGGCACAACACACCCACATACACATGTATATACATACACGTCCACACACAGCACATATAAATATATATACACCTCAACGTATACATATATATACACACACAGATATATACATATATGCACATGTACATAATTCATAATGTCTGCCCTTATTCATTTTCGTCGCCACCCCGTCACACATGAAATGAAAACCCCCTCCCACTCATGAGAGCGAGATAGCGCTAGGAAAAAGACTACAAACGTCGCATTCGTTCACAATTAGTCTCTAGCTGGCATGTATAATGCACCGAAACCACATCTCCCTTTCCACATCCCGGCCTAACAAAACTTTCAATACTTTACCCCAGACGGTTCATATACTCTTGTTCAATCCATTGACAGCACGTCGACCCCGGTATACCATATCGTTCCAATTCACTCTATTCTTTGCGCTCCTTTCACCCTCCTCCATGTTCAGGCCCCGGTCACTCAAAATCTTTTTCACTCCATCTTTCCACCTCCAATTTGATTTCCCACTTCTCCTCGTTCCCTCCACATCTTACACATATATCCTCTTGGTCAATCTTTCCTCTCTCATTCTCTCCATGTGACCAAACCATTTCAAAATAACATCTTCTGCTCTCTCAACCACACTCTTTTCATTACCACACATCTCTCTTACCCTTTCATTACTTACTCGATCAAACCACCTCACACCATATACTGTCTCCAAACATCTCATTTCCAGCACATCCACCCACCTCCGCACAACTCTATCTATAGCCCATGCCTCACAACCATTTAACATTGTTGGAACCACTATCTTTTTAAACATACTCATTTTTACTCTCCAAGATAGCGTTCTAAACTTCCTCACATTCTTCAACGCTCCCAGAACTTTCGCTCCCTCCCCCAACCTATGATTTAATTCCGCTTCCATGGTTCCATCTGCTGCCAATTCCGCTCCCAGATATCTAAAACATTTACTTCCTCTAGTTTTTCTCCATTCAAACTTACCTCCCCATTAACTTGTCCCTCAACCCCACTGCACCTAATAACCTTGCTCTTATTCACATTTATTCTCACCATTCTTCTTTCACACACTTTACCAAAGTCAGTCACCAGCTTCTGCAGTTTCTCACCCAAATCAGCCACCAATCAATACCCTCCCGTACACTTTTCCATGAATACTTAGCAAACTTATACCTCTGTAATTTGAGCACTCACTCTTCTCCCCTTTGCCTTTGTACAATGGCACTATGCAAGTATTCCACCAGTACTCAGGCACCTCACCATGAGTCATACATACATTAAATTACCTTACCAACCAGTCAAAAACAGTCACCTCCTTTTGTCATAAATTCCACTGCAATACCATCCAAAACCGCTGCCTTGCCGGCTTTCATCTTTGTTTAAGAAATCATTCTCCCTAACCTTCTCACTTTCCACACTATCTCGACCAAAACACCCTCTATCTGCCACTCAGTCATCAAACACATTCCACAAACCTTCAAAATACTCACTCCATCTCTTTCTCACCTTACCACTAGTTGTTATCACCTTTCCATTTGCCCCTTCACTGATGTTCCCATATGTTCCCTTGTCTTACGCACTTTATTTAGCTCCTTGCAGACGTATTTTTATTCTCCTTAAAATTTAATGATACTCTCTCACCCCAACCCTCATTTGTCGTGTTTTTCGCCTCTTGCATCATTCTCTTTACCTCCTGCCTCTTTCTTTTATACATCTCCCAGTCATTTGCATTATTTCCCTGCAAAACTCGTCTAAATGCCTCTCTCTTATCTAATAATCTTACCTCTTCATCATACCACTCACTCCCCTTTCTAATCTGCCCACCTCCCACGCTACTCAAGCCACAAGCATCTTTCCACAAGCCATCACTGCCTCCCTAAGTACATCCCATTCCTCCCCTACTCCCCTTACGTCCTTGTTCTCACCTTTTTCCATGTTAAACTCAGTCCCTCCTGGTACTTCCTCACATAAGTCTCCTTCTCAAGCTCACTTACTCTTACCACTCTCTTCACCCCAACATTCTATCTCCTTTTCTGAAACCCTCTACAAATCTTCACCTTCGCCTCCAAAAGATAATGATCAGACATCGCTCCAGTTGCACCTTTCAGCACATTAACATCCAAAAGTCTCTCTTTTGCGCGCCCATCATTTAACACGTAATCCATTAGCGCTCTCTGGCCATCTATCTTACTTGCATACGCATACATACGTATATCTCTCTTTTTAAACTAGGTATTCCCAATCACCAGACCCTTTTCAGCACATAGATCTACAAGCTCTTCACCATTTCCGTTTACAACACTGAACACCCCATGTGCACCAATTTTTCCTCAACTGCCACATTACTCACCTTTGCGTTCAAATCATCCATCACTATAACCCGGTCTCGTGCATGAAAACTACTAACATACTCACTCAGCTACTCACAAAACACCTGCGTCTCATGATGTTTCTTATCATGCCAAGGTGCATATGTACCAATAATCACACATTTCACTCCATCCACTTTCAGTTTTACCCATATCAATCTAGAGTTTACTTTCTTACACTCTGTCATATGCTCCCACCACTCCTGTTTCAGGAGTAGCGCTACTTCTTCCGTTGCTCTTTCCCTCTAACTAACCCCTGACTTTACTGCCAAGACATTCCCTAACCACACTTCCGCTTTACCCTTGAGCTTTGTTTCACTCAGAGCCAAAACATCCAGGTTCCTTTCCTCAAACATACTACCTATCTTTCCTTTTCTCTCATCTTGGTTACATCCACATATATTTAGACACCCCAATCTGAGCCTTCGAGGAGGATGAGCACTCCGCGCATTACTCACGAAACGTGAGTATTGCGTGGGAAGTATTCTTTCTCACCTATCCAAAGGGATATATATATGTATATATATATATATATATATATATATATATATATATATATATATATATATATATATATATATATATATATATATATATATATATATATATATATATATATATATATATATATATATATATATATATATATATATATATATATATATATATATATATATATATATATATATATATATATATATATATATATATATATATATATATATATATATATATATATATATATATATATATATATATATATATATATATATATATATATATATATATATATATATATATATATATATATATATATATATACATATATATATATATATATGCCCGAAACCACAGCTCCCTTTCCACATCCAGGCCCCACACAACTTTCCATAGTTTACCCCAGATGCTTCACATGCCCTGATTCAATCCACTGACAGCACGACAACCCCGGTATACCACATCGATCCAATTCACTCTATTCCTTGCCCTCCTTTCACCCTCCTGCATGTTCAGGCCCCGATCACACAAAATCTTTTTCATTCCATCTTTCCACCTCCAATTTGGTCTCCCACTTCTCGTTCCCTCTACCTCCGACACAGATATCCTCTTGGTCAATCTTTCCTCACTCATTCTCTCCATGTGCCCAAACCATTTCAAAACACCCTCTTCTGCTCTCTCAACCATGATCTTTTTATTTCCACACATCTCTCTTACCCTTACGTTACTTAATCGATCAAACCACCTCACACCACACATTGTCCTCAAACATCTCATTTCCAGCACAACCATATATATATATACATATATATATGTATATATATATATATATATTTTTTTTTTTTTCTTTTTTTTTTCCTTTTGCGCTGTCTCCCGCGTTTGCGAGGTATCGCAAGGAAACAGACGAAAGAAGTGACCCAACCCACCCCCATACACATGTATATACATACGTCCACACACGCAAATATACATACCTACAGAGCGTTCCATGGTTTACCCCAGACGCTTCACATGCCCTGATTGAATCCACTGACAGCACGTCAACCCCGGTATACCACATCGATCCAATTCACTCTAATCCTTACCCTCCTTTCACCCTCCTGCATGTTCAGGCCCCGATCACACAAAATCTTTTTCACTTCATCTTTCCACCTCCAATTTGGTCTCCCACTACTCCTCGTTCCCTCCACCTCCGACACATATATCCTCTTGTTCAATCTTTCATCACTCATTCTCTCCATGTGCCCAAACCAATTCAAAACACCCTCTTCTGCTCTCTCAACCACGCTCTTTTTATTTCCACACATCTCTCTTACCCTTACGTTACTTACTCGATCAAACCACCTCACACCACACATTGTCCTCAAATATCTCATTTCCAGCACATCCATCCTCCTGCGCACAACTCTATCCATAGCCCACGCCTCGCAACCATACAACATTGTTGGAACCTCTATTCCTTCAAACATACCCATTTTTGCTTTCCGAGATAATGTTCTCGACTTCCACATATTCTTCAAGGCTCCCAGGATTTTCGCCCCCTCCCCCACCCTATGATCCACTTCCGCTTCCATGGTTCCATCCGCTGCCAGATCCACTCCCAATTATCTAAAACACTTTACTTCCTCCAGTTTTTCTCCATTCAAACTTATCTCCAATTGACTTGAACCTCAACCCTACTGTACCTAATAACCTTGCTCTTATTCACATTTACTCTTAACTTTCTTCTTTCACACACTTTACCAAACTCAGTCACCAGCTTCTGCAGTTTCTCACATGAATCAGCCATCAGCGCTGTATCATCAGCGAACAACAACTGACTCACTTCCCAAGCTCTCTCATCCCCAACACACTTCATACTTGCCCCTCTTTCCAGAACTCTTGCATTTACCTCCCTTACAACCCCATCCATAAACAAATTAAACAACCATGGAGACATCACACACCCCTGCCGCAAAACCTAAATTCACTGAGAACCAATCACTTTCCTCTCTTCCTACACGTACACATGCCTTACATCCTCGATAAAAACCTTTCACTGCTTCTAGCAACTTGCCTCCCACACCATATATTCTTAATACCTTCCACAGAGCATCTCTATGAACTCTATCATATGCCTTCTCCAGATCCATAAATGCTACATACAAATCCATTTACTTTTCTAAGTATTTCTCACATACATTCTTCAAAGCAAACACCTGATCCACACATCCTCTACCACTTCCGAAACCACACTCCTCTTCCCTAATCTGATGCTCTGTACATGCCTTCACCTTCTCAATCAATACCCTCCCATATAATTTACCAGGAATACTCAACAAACTTATACCTCTGTAATTTGAGCACTCACTCTTATCCCCTTTGCATTTGTACAATGGCACTATGCACACATTCCGCTAATTCTCAGGCACCTCACCATGAGTCATACATACATTAAATAACCTTACCAGCCAGTCAATAATACAGTCACCCCCTTTTGTAATAAATTCCACTGCAATACCATCCAAACCTGCTGCTTTGCCGGCTTTCATCTTCCGCAAAGCTTTTACTACCTCTTCTCTGTTTACCAAATCAAGGCGACTAAAACGTGATATATATATATATATATATATATATATATATATATATATATATATATATATATATATATATATATATATATATATATATATATATATATATATATATATATATATATATATATATATATATATATATATATGTATATATATATATATGTATATATATATTAATTTTCCAAAAGAAGGAACAGAGAAGGGGGCCAGGTGAGGATTTTCCCTCAATGGCCCAGTCCTCTGTTCTTAACGCTACCTCGCTAACGCGGGAAATGGCGAATAGTTTGAAAAAAAAAATATATATATAAACATATATATATATATATATATATACATATATATATATATATATATATATATATATATATATATATATATATATATATATATATATATATATATATATATATATATATATATATATATATATATATATATATATATATATATATATATATATATATATATATATATATATATATATATATATACATATATACATATATATATATATATATATATATATATATATATATATATATATATATATATATATATATATATATATATATATATATATATATATATATATATATATATATATATATATATATATATATATATATATATATATATATATATATATATATATATATATATATATATATATATATATATATATATATATATATATATATACATATATATATATATGTATATATATATATATATATATATATATATATATATATATATATATATATATATATATATATATATATATATATATATATATATATATATATATATATATATCAATGTTATTATTATTTTGTTTTGTCGCTGTCTCCCACGTTAGCGAGGGAGGGCAAGGAAACAGAGGAAAGAATGGCCCAGTCCGCCCGTATATACATGCATATATATTCACGTCCACACACGCAAATATACATACCTATATATCTCAATGTACATATATATATACACACACCGACATATACATATATGCACATGTACATAATTCATACTGTCTGCCTTTATTTGTTCCCATCGCCACCTCTCCACACATGGAATAACAACCCCCTCACCCCTCATGTGTGCGAGGTAAGGGCGAGGAAAAGACACCAAAGGCCCCATTCGTTCACACTCAGTCTCTAGCTGTCATGTAATAATGCACCGAAACCACAGCTCCCTTTCCACACCCAGGCCCCACAACTTTTCATGGTTTAACCCAAACGTTTCACATGCCCTGGTTCAATCCATAGACAGCTCCTTGACCCCGATATACCACATGGTTTCAATTCACTCTATTCCTTGAACGCCTTTCACCCTCCTGCATGTTCCGGCCCCGATAACTCAAAATCTTTTTCACTCTATCTTTCCACCTCCAATTTGGTCTCCCACTTCTCTTCGTTCATTCCACCTCCGACACATATATCCTCTTGGTCAATCTTTCCTCACTCATTCTCTCCATGTGGCAAAACCATTTCAAAACACCCTCTTCTGCTCTCTCAACCACACTCTTTTTATTTCCACACATCTCTGTTACCCTTACAATTCCAATTCACTCTATTCCTTGAACGCCTTTCACCCTCCTACATGTTCAGGCCCCGATCACTCAAAATCTTTTTCACTCCATCTTTCCACCTCCAATTTGGTCTCCCACTTCTCGTTCCCTCCACCTCCGACACATATATCCTCTTGGTCAATCTTTCCTCACTCATTCTCTCCATATGACCAAACCATTTCAAAACACCCTCTTCTGCTCTCTCAACCACACTCTTTTTATTTCCACATATCTCTGTTACCCTTACATTACTTACTACATCAAACCACCTCACACCACACATTGTCCTCAAACACTTCATTTCCTGCACATCCACCCTCCTGCGCAAAACTCTATCCAGAGCCGACGTCTTGCAACCATACAACATTGTTGGAACCACTATTCCTTCAAACATACCCATTTTTGCTTTCTGAGATAATGTTCTCGACTTCTAAACATTCTTCAAGGCTCCCAGAATTTTCGCCCCCTCCCCCACCCTATGATTCACTTCCGTTTCCATGGTTCCATCCGCTGCCAGACCCACTCCCAGATATTTAAAACACTTTACTTCCTCCAGTTTTTCTCCATTCAAACTTACCTCCCAATTGACTTGACCCTCAACCCTACTGTACCTAATAACCTTGCTCTTATTCACATTTACTCTTAACTTTCTTCTTTCACACACTATACCAAACTCAGTCACTAGCTTCTGCAGTTTCTTACATGAATCAACCACCAGAGCTGTATCATCAGAGAACAACAACTGACTCACTTCCCAAGCTCTCTCATCCACAACAGACTGCATACTTGTCCCTCTTTCCAAAACTCTTGCATTCACCTCCCTAACAACCCCATCCATAAACAAATTAAACAACCATGGAGACATCACACACCCTTGCCGCAAACCTACAATCACCGAGAACCAATCACTTTTCTCTCTTCCTACACGTACACATGCGTTACATCCTCGATAAAAACTTTTTACTGCTTCTAACAACTTCCTGTCACAACATATATTCTTAAAACCATCCACAGAGCATCTCTATCAACTCTATCATATGCCTTCTTCAGATCCATAAATACTACATACAAATCCATTTGTTTTTCTAAGTATTTCTCACATACATTCTTCAAAGCAAACGCCTGATCCACATATCCTCTACCACTTCTGAAACCACACTGCTCTTCCCCAATGTGATGCTCTGTACATGCCTTCACCCTCTCAATCAATACCCTCCCATATAATTTACCAGGAATACTCAACAAACTTATACCTCTGTAATTTTAGCACTCACTCTTATCCCCTTTGCCTTTGTAGAATGGCACTATGCAAGTATTCCGCAAATCCTCAGGCACCTCACCATGAATCACACATACATTATATAACCTTACCAACCAGTCAACAATACAGGCAACCCCTTTTTTAATAAATTCCACTGCAATACCATCCAAACCTGCTGCCTTGCCGGCTTTCCTCTTCCG
>NC_092242.1:36481802-36551511 GCF_036320965.1 Panulirus ornatus
AAGACGTATTAACAGTGGGAAGAGCATCATACATAAGACAGTATTAACAGTGGGAGTAGCATCATACATAAGACAGTATTAACAGTGGGAGCAGCATCATACATAAGACGGTATTGACAGTGGGAGTAGCATCATACATAAAACAGTATTAACAGTGGGAGTAGCATCATACATAAGACAGTATTAACTGTAGTAGTAGCATCATACATAAGACAATATTAACAGTGGGAGCAGCATCATACATAAGACGGTATTAACAGTGGGAGTAGCATCATACATAAGACAGTATTAACAGTAGGAGTAGCATCATACATAAGACAATATTAACAGTGGGAGCAGCATCATACATAAGACGGTATTAACAGTGGGAGTAGCATCATACATAAGACAGTATTAACAGTAGGAGTAGCATCATACATAAGACGGTAATAACAGTGGAAGTAGCATCATACATAAGACAGTATTAACAGTGGGAGTAGCATCATACATAAGACAGTATTAACAGTGGGAGCAGCATCATACATAAGACGGTATTGACAGTGGGAGTAGCATCATACATAAGACGGTAATAACAGTGGGAGTAGCATCATACATAAGACGGTAATAACAGTGGGAGTAGCATCATACATAAAACAGTATTAACAGTGGGAGTAGCATCATACATAAGACGGTATTAACAGTTGGAGTAGCATCATACATAAGACGGTATTAACAGTGGGAGTAGCATCATACATAAAACAGTATTAACAGTGGGAGTAGCATCATACATAAGCCTGTATCAACAGTTGGAGTAGCATCATACATAAGACGGTATTAACAGTGGGAGTAGCAATATGATGGTAGTAACAGAGGAAGGGGCATTATACATAAGACGATGATAACATGGAAGCTACAGTATATGTGCCCAATAACTCCACTTGAGTTAATGACGTGTATGCGTCAGTGACAACAATAGGAGTATTGTAACACTTGGTATGTCAACACCGCCAACACCGCACGAGAATGGGTTAGAAAAATGGCGTGAAAATCAAGTGATATTCCTTGACGAAAAATTGGTTGTTCATTGACACTATATATGATTTCATGTGGTTCAACATTTCACATACATATGGAAATCATAATGATTTTACATAAATCAATTTTTTGGTTTATCAATATCAACATTATGGTCATAAAAAAGTTTTAAGAAATGAAAAACCTAAATTGTCTTATCTAAACAAAAAAGGATAATGCATCAACATTTAGATTCATGGTTACACAACTTTGTTCTGGAATCATTTGATATTTCTTTACTGTTTTTGTATTTGTAAATCAAGCACACAAAAATTTTCTGGGCGCCTCCCAACCTCCTACCTTGTATCTAACATTCCCCATGATCTAAAAAATGTCCACTGGTGGCGGTATCGCCGAGGGTGAAAACCGTTGTACTGGAGGAAGGGAATAACACAGGAGGCAAGAATCCCTCGTGTAACGTCAGCAGTGGCGAGACTCGTAACACACTTGGTCAAAAATGACTTTACAAATACGCATCGATCGCAGGCTTCTGGCCACACAGCCTCATTCCACGGCCACCACATACCACCTCTAGTGCTGCCCGCACCCATACCTACATCTGTTGTTACAAACGTCATTTCAATCTTTCTTAAATGCTATAGTTAGCTACCTAACGACTTGAGTGTTTTGTGCTACGCTATGACTATCATAAGGGATGTCTCTAGCCTCTTTTGAAATGATTATGTGTTTTTCAAATGACATTAGAAAACAGCACTTCATTCCCTGATCATCAGGCGCAACAAGAAAATTAAAGTTGGCAGTGATCAAATGTGAAGATTCTGAGAGTATAGTGGGATGTGGCTTATTGGTCATAGGTAAGCCAACAAGGAGAGGTCATAGCTTTCAGGTGGACAATAAGCAGATGTCAGACTTGCAGACATGACATCCAGAAACTTGCAAGTAAATTTCTTTTGGTCAGCTGCGCTGGGCCTTTACATCAGTTTCATCTGTAAATCATAATCGAAATGAATTCCACCACATTTAACATGAAAACGTCGGCAAGAACTTGAGAACATGGCAGTAACTTAGATTACACGTCTTATAACCACGGTTAATGAAAGTGTATGAAGCAATAGATTAAGAGGTGGACTTGGCATTGTGAAGTAGTCTTGGGTTACCTAATTTCACCTGCATTATTGCTGCCATTCCAGCCTGAGGAGCTGGCATACCCTCTGCCACTACATCCTAAGCAGGAAGTAAATCATGCAAGAGCCAGTATGAAGCCTTTTAGGTGCATGTCTCTATAGTTTTTGGGCGATTGAAGACACTTGAACTCGTAGCACAATAACTCATCCACGCGTCCTTCAACTGGCCTTCATCATCACCCACTACACAACAGAGATTACCGGAGAAAATGAGGTGGAGGATTGGCGAGATTATCCTCGGGCCCTCTTACACGCCTGTCGAGAGTCACTCAACACACTAACACTTCTTTCTCCAGCCATCATCCCAGTCAGGGAGGTGGAGCTGTACAAGACCAGGGTAGGGCTCCAGCCATCATTCCACGTCAGGGAGGTGGATGTGTTCAACTCCAAGTTAGGGTTCCAGCCACCATCCTTTGTCGGGGAGTTGAATCCCTACAACTCCAGGTCAGGGTTCCAATTATCACCCTATGTCAAGAAGGTAAATATATATAAAACTCCAGGTCAGGGAGGTAAATCTATTAGATCTCGCACACACTTCTACGAGTACAGCCTCATCTCCTCAGCCATTGTTAACGTCCACATTGATAAGTTGACTGCACATTAGTTTCTATATTCACATTTGTATAAATACTTTCTTTACAACATCCGTTTTTCTGTTGTTCTCTACATTCTTTCTACATACTTTCACACTTTGGCAATGGTTATTTCGAAAAGTCGTCGATTAATCATTTTTAATATTATTATTGTTATTATCATTACTATTAGTATTAGTATTACTATTATTACAACTATTATCATTATCATTACTGTTATTATTATTATTATTATTATTATTATTATTATTATTATTATTATCATTATTATTATCATTATCATAACTATTATTATCATTATTATTATCATTATCATTATTATCATTACTATCATTGTTATTATGATTACTATTATTATTATTATTATTATTATTATTATTATTATTATTATTATTATTATTATTATTATTATTATTATCATCATCATTATCATTCTTATTATTATTATTGCCTCCCACACTTCTATGGTGTGGGAGGCAAGTTGTTAGAAGCAGTGAAAAGTTTTTATCGAGGATGTAAGGCATGTGTACGTGTAGGAAGAGAGGAAAGTGATTGGTTCTCAGTGAATGTAGGTTTGCGGCAGGGGTGTGTGATGTCTCCATGGTTGTTTAATTTGTTTATGGATGGGGTTGTTAGGGAGGTGAATGCAAGAGTTTTGGAAAGAGGGGCAAGTATGAAGTCTGTTGGGGATGAGAGAGCTTGGGAAGTGAGTCAGTTGTTGTTCGCTGATGATACAGCGCTAGTAGCTGATTCATGTGAGAAACTGCAGAAGCTGGTGACTGAGTTTGGTAAAGTGTGTGAAAGAAGAAAGTTAAGAGTAAATGTGAATAAGAGCAAGGTTATTAGGTACAGTAGGGTTGAGGGTCAAGTCATTTGGGAGGTGACTTTGAATGGAGAAAAACTGGAGGAAGTGAAGTGTTTTAGATATCTGGGAGTGGATCTGGCAGCGGATGGAACCATGGAAGCGGAAGTGGATCATAGGGTGGGGGAGGGGGCGAAAATTCTGGGAGCCTTGAAGAATGTGTGGAAGTCGAGAACATTATCTCGGAAAGCAAAAATGGGTATGTTTGAAGGAATAGTGGTTCCAACAATGATGTTGAATGTTTGCGAGGCGTGGGCTATGGATAGAGTTGTGCGCAGGAGGATGGATGTGCTGGAAATGAGATGTTCGAGGACAATATGTGGTGTGAGGTGGTTTGATCGAGTAAGTAACGTAAGGGTAAGAGAGATGTGTGGAAATTAAAAGAGCGTGGTTGAGAGAGCAGAAGAGGGTGTTTTGAAATGGTTTGGGCACATGGAGAGAATGAGTGAGAAAGATTGACCAAGAGGATATATGTGTCGGAGGTGGAGGGAACGAGGAGAAGAGGGAGACCAAATTGGAGGTGGAAAGATGGAGTGAAAAAGATTTTGTGTGATCGGGGCCTGAACATGCAGGAGGGTGAAAGGAGGGCAAGGAATAGAGTGAATTGGAGCGATGTGGTATACCGGGGTTGACGTGCTGTCAGTGGATTGAATCGGGGCATGTGAAGCGTCTGGGGTAAACCATGGAAAGCTGTGTAGGTATGTATATTTGCGTGTGTGGACGTATGTATATACATGTGTATGCGGGTGGGTTGGGCCATTTCTTTCGTCTGTTTCCTTGCGCTACCTTGCAAACGCGGGAGACAGCGACAAAGCAAAAAAAAAAAAAAAATTATTATTATTATTATTATTATTATTATTATTATTATTATTATTATTATTATCATTATTATCATTATCATTATTATTATTACAATTATCATTATTATGATTATCATTATTATCATTATTATTATTATCATCATTAATATTATTATTAGTAATATTATCATTATTATTATCATTGTTATTATTATTGTTATTATCGTTACCATTATTATTATCATTATCATTATCATTATTATCATTATCATTATCATTATTATCATTATTATCATTATTATCATTATCATTATCATTATTATCATTATTATCATTATCATTATCATTATCATCAGATGCGTGGGAGTGGACATGGCAGCGGATGGAACCATGGGAGGTGAAGTGAGCCATATGACGGGTGATCTGGCAAAGGTGTTGAGTGCGTTGAGGAGAGTTTGGAGATCGAAGTCACTGTCTGTGAGGACAAAGATTGTCACGTTTGATGGTATAGTCTTTCTGACGGTGTTGTATATCTTCACACATAAGGAGATATTTCTTCACGACCATGAGCTTAATATGGGTCAAGACCCTTCAGTATTCTGTTTGTCTTCCCTAGATAATTCATTGCTGTCTAAAACCTTTCCTTCATTTCATTTCACTGGTGTTCGGGTTATAGCGTCTACCTCTGTGGAACCGTTTTTCAACTTGTCATTTAGTTCCTTATACATCTTCATATCATCACCTGTAAATCTTCTCTTAGAATTTGTTGAATGATTTCACTATGTTATCTTCTAATTAATTGTGTCTAAGAAATATAGAAAATGGCTATTTTTCCCTTGAAGCTTTGTTTCTGTGATCAAGACAATAATATTTTGAAATTCATTTATATTTCAGAACATTCCAGTTAGATTCAGTTCCGAGTAGCTGATATAGAGTTTTCTAGAAGTTTCCAGTAATATAGGTAGTAGTATGTATCTAAGTGCATTAAACCAACTACTCAGTTTACATCTAGCAGACTAAATGGATACATACATTTTCTGAGATGGCATCTAGAGGCTGCAATCATCCTGCAGACACATTTTGTCATGTCTTCGGCCAATCTATCAAAACAAGAGTGAAACAGTACTACGTGGCTGCAGGTGCTAGGATGTGCGAGGCCCACAAGGCACATTTCGAGATGACTGTCCCCCGGGATCAAGACAAATTCTGGGCGCCCCAGTTCACCTGCCAGCACTGGAAAAGAAACTCTGTAATGTAAGACAGACAATTGTTGCTCGTTATGATGGAATTTTATGTTAAGAGATCTTTGAGAATTTCTAGAGTTGATAATTCTTTAATTTGATGTTTTATTTTGTAAGTTATTAAAGAAGATATCCTATATGGAATATATGGTTGTTTTGCGAGATGGGACAGAGAGGGAAAGAGAGCCATGGAGGTTGCTATCCCAATACCTTGGCGAGAACCCACTGACCACTTAAGCAATGGCTACTTCTGCATGGTGGACCCTTCCAAACGTCGGACTGGCAAGACCGCACCTGCTATCACGTATCCGGACCTTCACTGCACATAGAATTAGGCTTTATGAAAAAACATGTTACAGCTCTAGATAAGGGCTCTGCAGGCTTTAAGTACCTTTAAGACTCCTTCCCTAAGCTGTCTGAGGCAAAGGTCAAAGCCGGTGTCTTCGTCGAACCACAGATAGAGAAGATCATGGAGTGCAAGGAATTCCTCAAGAAGCTCACTAGGATGGAGAAAGCAGCTTGGTACAGCTTTATCGCAAAGGTTCGGGGTTTCCTGGGTAATCACAAAAACGAAAACTAAGTGGAGCTGGTTGAGACTATGGTGAAGATCTACTGCAAAATGGGCCGCAGGATGTCCCTCAAAGTCTATATCCTTGACGCTCATCTTGATAAATTCAAGGAGAACATGGAAGCATATTAAGAGGAGTAAGGTGAGCACTTCCACCAGGATATGCTGGACTTTGATCGCCGCTACCAAGGAATACATAACAAGAACATGATGGAGGATTATATTTGCAGTCTGATTCGTAAACGTGATTTTTAGTATAATCGTAAATTTCGGAAAACTACCCACTTCTAAATCTTTTCTGATCACTTTTGTTAATATTAGTGTTACTATATGTTATCTTTTAATCATATGTTGTTGTTTTCCAACTTTATGTAAATAGAAATTGAAAATTCGATTTTTGTACTGCTGGAAAAAGGTAGAGCTCAAAATATCACTGTCCTGGTCACAAAAGCAATGAATAAGAATAAGCAATTAGAAAATAACTCTTACTACCCAGGAATAAGAATTTTTATACAGTATTATCTGCTCTTTAACTGAAAATTTACTCCTGCTGAATTTATGGAACAGTTTTGGAGTCTCCTGCCTTGTCTTCAATATTGTTTTCAAAGTTGCATTGTTTCTCCATTGTTATCCTACTTCATTCATTTGACGCTCTTTCATCCTTTCCAAATGCTGATAGTCTAGTGTGCTACTTGCATCGTTTTCAAAAGAAATCACCAAACTCCTTCGTTTTTTGACATTTCTACTGAGCAATATTTCCAATTTCAACTGAGGCGAGAAGAAACCATGTCCTTACTCCTTCTTTGCAAATCTTACAAAACCATCTTTCAAAGTGCCCTGGACCACGGATACTGAACTCTATTTTCTAGTTTACTTCTACTATTTCTCGTCCCTATTCACTACATAATCAAACTAGAGCATTATGTGATCTCTTTCTCTTTTCACTTTTATTTAACTGAGAAACTAATCAAGGTGTCCCCATCAAAGCTATCTCCGCTCTCTCTCTCTCTCTCTCTCTCTCTCTCTCTCTCTCTCTGAAGAGGGAAAGGTAGTGAAATCTTTGGGGAAGATGAAATTCGGCAAGGCAGCGAGTTTGGATGGTATTGCAGTGGAATGTATTAAACAATGGGTGACTGTACTGTTAATTGGTTGGTAAGGACATTCAGTGTATGTATGGACCATGGTAAAGTGCCTGAGGATTTGCAGAATGCATGCATAGTGCCATTGTACAAAGGCAAAGGGGATAAAGGTGAGTGTTCAAACTACAGAAGTATAAGTTTGTTGAGTATTCTTGGGAAATTGTATGGGAGGGTATTGATTGAAAAGGTGAAGACATTTACAGAGTATCAGACTGGGAAAGAGCAGTGTGGTTTCAGAAGTGGTAGAGGATGTGTGGATCAGGTGTTTGCTTTGAGGAATTTATGTGAGAAATAATTGGAAAAACAAATAGATTTGTATGTAGCATTTATGGATCTGGAGAAGGCATATGATAGAGTTGATAGAAATGCTCTGCGGAAGGTTTTAAGAGTATATGGTGTAGGAGGTAAGTTGCTAAAAGTAGTGAAAAGTTTTTACCAAGGATGTAAAGCATGTGTACGAGTACGACGAGAGGAGAGTGATTGGTTCACAGTGAATGTCGGTCTGAGGCAGGGGTATGTGATGTCCCAATGGTTGTTTAATTTTCATCTGGACTGGGTGGTTCGTGAGGTAAGTATAAGAGTTTTGGAGAGATGGGCGAGTATGCACTCTGTTCTGGATGAGAGGGCCTGGAAAGTGAGCCAGTTGTTGTTCGCCGATGATACAGCTCTGGTGGCTGATTCCTGTGAGAAACGGCAGAGGTTGGTGACTGAGTTTAGAAAAGTGTGTGAAAGAAGAAAGTTCAGAGTTAATGTGAATGAGAACAAGGTTATTAGGTTCAGTAGGGTTGAGGGGCAAGTTAATTGAGATGTAAGATTGATATGAAGCAAAATTGGAGGAAGTGAAGTGTTTTAGGTATCTGGAAGCGGACTTAGCAGCGAATGGAACCATGAAAGTGGAAGTGAGTCACGGTGGGGGAGGGGCGATGACTCTGGGAGTGATGGGAAATGTGTGGAAGGCGAGAACGTTATCTCGGAGAGCAAAAAAAGGTATGTTTGAAGGAATAGTAGTTCCAACAATGTTATATGGTTGCAAGGCATGGGCTATAGGTAGGGTTGTATCGAGGAGGGTGGATGTGTTAGAAATGAAATGATTGAGGCCAATATGTGGTGTGAGGTGGTTTGATCGACTAAGGAATTTAAGGATAAGAAAGATGGGAATAAAGAGTATGGCTGAGGTAGAAGAATAAGCTGTGTTGGAATGATTTGGACACATGGAAAGAATGAGTGCACCGAAACCATAGCTCCCTTAGCATATCCAGGCCCCATAGAACTTTCCGTGGTTTACCCCAGACGCTTCACATGCCCTGGTTTAAGCCATTGACAGCACGTCGACCCCGTATATCACATCGTTCCAATTCACTCTATTCCTTGCACGCATTTCACCCTCCTGCGTGTTCAGGCCCCGATCACTCAAAATCTTTTCCACTCCATCTTTCCACTTCCAATTTGGTCTTCCACTTCTCTTCGTTCCCTGCACTTCTGACATATATATCCTCTTGGTCAATCTTTCTTCACTCATTCTCTCCATGTGACCAAACCATTTCAAAACACCTGCTCTCTCATCCACACTCTTTATATTACCACACATCTCTCTTACCGTATTATTACTTACTCGATCAAACCACCTCACACCACATATTGTCCTTAAATATCTCATTTCCAGGACATCCACCCACCTCCGCACAACTCTATCTACAGCCCACGCCTCGCAACCGTATAACATTGTTGGAGCCACTATTCCTTCAAACACACCCATTTTTGCTTTCCTAGATAATGTTCTTCACTTCCACACATTCTTCAACGCTCCCAGATCTTTCGCCCCCTCCCCTTCCCTATGATTCACTTCCGCTTCCAAGATTCCATCCGCTGCCAAATCCACTCCCAGATATCTAAAACACTTCACTTCATCTAGTTGTTCTCCATTCAAACTTACCTCCCAACTGACTTGTCCCTCAACCCTACTGTACATAATAACCTTGCTCTTATTCACATTTACTCTTAGCTTTCTTCTTTCACACACTTTACCAAACTCAGTCACCAGCTTCTGCAGTTTCTCACACGAATCAGCCACCAGCGCTCTATCATCAGCGAACAACAACTGACTCACTTCACAAGCTCTCTCATCCACAACAGACTGCAAATTTGCCACTCTTTCCAAAACACTTGCATTCACGTCCCTAACAACTCCATCCATACACAAATAAAACAGCCATGGAGAATTCACACACCCTTGCCGCAAACCTACATTCACTGACAACCAGTCACTTTTCTCTCTTCCTACACGTACACACGCCTTATATCCTCGATAAAAACTTTCTACTGCATATAAAAACTTGCCTTCCACACCATATATTCTTAATACCTTCCACAGAGCATCGCTATGAACTATATCATATGCCTTCTCTAGATCCATAATTTGTGTATAAAAATCCATTTGCTTTTCTAAGTATTTCTCACAAACATTATTTAAAACAAACACCTGATCCACACATCCTCTACCACTTCTGAAACCACACTGCTTTTCCCCAGTATGATGCTGTGTACATCCCTTCACCCTCTCAATCAATACCCTCATATATAATTTCCCAGATATACTCAACAAACTTATACCTCTGTAATTTGAGCACCCCCTTTCATTCCCTTTGCCTTTGTACAATGGCACTATGCAAGCATTCCTCCAATCCTCAGGCACCGCACAATGAGTCATACATCCATTAAATAACCTGACCAACCAGTCAACAATACAATCACTCTATCATCAAACAAATTCAACAAACCCTCAAAATACTCACTCCATCTCCGTCTCACATCACCACTACTTGTTATCACCTCCCCATCAGCCCCCTTCACTAAAGTTCCCATTGATTCCCTTGTCTTACGCACTTTAATACCTCCTTCCAAAACATCTTTTTTATTCTCCCTAAAATTTGATGGTACTCTCTCACTCCAACTCTCATTTGCCCTCTTTTCCACCTCTTGCACCTTTCCCTTTCACCTTTGCCTCCACAAGATAATGATCAGACATCCCTCCAGTTGCACCTCTCAGCACATTAACATCCAAAAGTCTCTCTTTCGCGCGCCTACCAATTAACACGTAATCCAGTAACGCTCTGGCCATCTCTCCCACTTACATACATACACTTATGTATATCACTCTTATTAAACCAGATATTCCTTATCACCAGTCCTTTCTCAGCACATAAATCTACAAGCTCCCCACCATTTCCATTTACAACACTAAACACCACATGTACACCAATTATTCCCCCAACTGCCACTTTGCTCCCCTTTGCATTCAAATCACCCATCAGTATAACCCGGTCTCTTGCGTCAAAACTACTAACACTTTCACTCAGCTGCTCCCAAAACTTGCCTCTCATTATCTTTCTTCTCATGCCCAGGTGCATATGCACCAATAATCACCCATCTCTCTCCATCCACTTTCACTTTTACCCATATGAATCTAGAGTTTACTTTCTTACACTCTACTACATACGCCCACCGCTCCTGTTTCAGGAGTAGTGCTACTCCTTCCCTTCCTCTTGTCCCCTCACTAACCCCTGACTTTCCTCCCAAGACATTCCCAAACCACTCTTCCCCTTTACCCTTGAGCTTCGTTTCACTCAGAGCCAAAACATCCAGGTTCCTTTCCTCAAACATATTACCAACCTCTCCTTTTTTTCTCATTTTGGTTACATCCACACACATTTAGACAGCCCAATCTGAGCCTTCGAGGAGGATGAGCACTCCTTGCGTGACTGCTTCTTCTGTTTCCCCTTTAGAAAGTTAAAATACAAGAAGGGGAGGGTTTCCAGCCCTCCGCTCCCGTCCCCTTTAGTCGCCTTCTTCGACACGTGAGGAATGCGTGGGAAGTATTTTTTCTCCCCTACCCGTGTATATGAAGAAAAAGGCAGGAGGTCAGGAGAAAGGTGTAAGAGGTGAAAAAGAGGGAAAAGGAGAGTTCGGGTTAAAGAGTATCATTAGATTTTTGGGAGAATAAAAAGATGTTTTGGAACGAGGTAAATAAAGTGCGTGAGACAAGGGAACAAATGGAAACATCAGTGAAGGGGGTTAATGGGGAGGTGATAACAAGTAGTGGTGATGTGAGAAGAAAATGGAGTGAGTATTTTGTAGGTATGCTGAATGTGTTTGATGATAGAGTGGCAGATATAGTGTGTTTTGGTAGAGGTCGTGTGCAAAGTGAGAGGGTTGGGGAGAATGATTTGGTAAACAGAGAAGAATTAGTAACAGCTTTCTGGAAGATAAAAGCTGGATAGGCAGCGGGTTTGGATGGTATTGCAATGGAATATTAAGAAAGAGGGTGACCGTGTTGTTGACTTGTTGGTAAGGTTATTCGAAGCATTGATGACTCATGGTGAGGTGCCTGATGATTGGCAGCATGCTTGCACAGTACCGTTGTACAAAGGCTTAGGGGATAAAAGTGGAAGCACAAATTACAGAGGTATAAGTTTCTTGAGTATTGCTGGGAAATCAAAAGAGAGGGTATTGATTGAGAGGATGAAGGCATGTACAGAGCATCAGATTCAGGAAGAGCAGTGTGGTTTCAGAAGTGGTAGAGGATGTGTGGATCAGGGATTTGCTTTGAAAAATGTATATGAGAATTAATTAGAAAAGGAAATGGATTTCTATTTAGCATTTGTGGATCTGGAGAAGGCATATGGTAGAGTTCATAGAGATGCTGTGTGGAAGGGATTAAGAATGTATAGTGTAGGAGGCAAGTTGTCAGAAGCAGTGAAAAGATTTTGTCGAAGATGTAAGGCATTTGTACGTGTAGGAAGAGAGGAAAGTGATTGGTTCTCAGTGAATGTTGGTTTGCGGCAGGGGTGCGTGATATCTCCATGGTTGTTTAATTTGTTTATGGATGGGGTTGTTAGGGAGGTGAATGCAAGAGTTTTGGAAAGAGGGGCAAGTATGCTTCTATTGTTGATGAGAGAGCTTGGAATGTGAGTTAATTGTTGTTCTCTGATGATACAGCGCTGGTGGCTCATTCGGTGAGAAACTTCAAAAGCTGGTTACTCAGTCTGGTAAAGTGTGTGAAAGAAGAAAGGTGAGAGTAAATGTGAATAAGAATAAGATTATTAGGTGCAGTAGGGTTGAGGGACAAGTCAATTGGGAGGTAAGTTTGAATGGAGAAAAAATGGAGGAAGTGAAGTGTTTTAGATATCTGTGAGTGGGTTTGGCGGCGGATGGAACCATGGAAGCGGAAGTAAATCGCAGGTTGGAGGACACTGCGAAAGTTCTGGTAGCGTTGAAAAATGTGTAGAAGTCGAGAACGTTATCTTGGAAAGCAAAAATGTGTATGTTTCAAGGAATAGTGGTTCGAACAATGTTATATGACTGCAAGGCGCGGGCTGTAGATAGAGCTGTTCTGAAGAGGGGGGATACGCTGGATCCGCACAAATCTATCTATAGCCCGCGCCTTGCAACCATATAACATTTTTGGAAATATTATTCCCTCAAGAATAAACATTTTTGCTTTCCAAGGTAACCTTCTCGCCTTCCACACATTTCTCAACGCCCACAGAAATTTCGCGCCCTCCCCCACTCTATGATTCACTTCAGCTTCCATGGTTCCATCCGCTGCCAAATCCACTCCCAGATATCTAAAACACTTTACTTCCTCCAGTTTTTCTATATTCAATCTTACCTTCCAATTGACTTGTCCCTCAACCCTCTTGTACATAACAACCTTGCTCTTATTCACATTTACTCGCAACTTTTTTTCTCACACATTTTACCAAACTCCAGCTTTACCAGTCTCCAGCTTCTGCAGTTTCTAACCGGAATCAGCCACCAGTGCTGTATCATCAGCGAACAACAATTGACTCACTTCCCAAGCTCTCTCATCCACAACAGACTGCATACTTGCCCTCGTTCCAAAACTCTTGCATTCACCTCCCTAACAACCCAAGCCATAAACAAATTAAACAACCATGGAAACGTCACGCACCCCTGCTGCAAACCAACATTTATGGAGAACCAATCACTTTCCTCTCTTCCTACACGTACACATGCCTTACATCCACGATAAAAACTTTCCACTGCTTCTAACAACTTGCTCCCCACACTATATATTCTTAATACCTTCCTCAGCATTTCCATTTACAACACTGAACACCCCATGTACACCAATTAGTCCCTCAACTGCCTCATTACTCACCTTTGCATTCAAATCACCCATCACTATAACTAGGTCTCGTGCATCAAAACTACTAACACACTCATGCAGCTGCTCCCAAAACACTTGCCTCTCATGATCTTTCTTCTCATGCCCAGGTGCATATGCACTTTATAATTACCCATTTCTCTCCATCAACTTTCAGTTTTACCCATATCAATCTAGAGTTTACTTTCTTACACTATATCACATACTCCCACCACTACTGTTTCTGTAGTAGTGCGACTCCTTTCCTTGCTCATGTCCTCTCACTGACCCCTGACTTTACTCCCAAGATTTTCCCGAACTAAACTTCCCCTTTACCCGTGATCTTCATTTCACTTAGAGCCAAAACATCCAGGTTCATTTCCACAAGCAAACTACCTATCTCTCCATTTCTTTCATCTCGAATACATCCACACACATTTAGACACATCATTATGAGCCTTCGAGGAGGATGAGGATTCCCCGCGTGACCCCTTCTTCTGTTTCAAATTTGAGAAAGTTAAAATACAAGGAGGGAAGGGTTTCCGGCCACAGCTCCCGTCCCCTTTATTCGCCCGTTACGACACGTGGTACAGGATGTGTGGATCAGGTGTTTGCTTTGAAGAATGTATGTGAGAAATACTTAGAAAAGCAAATGGATTTGTATGTAGCATTTTTTTTTTGCTTTGTCGCTGTCTCCCGCGTTTGCGAGGTAGCGCAAGGAAATAGACGAAAGAAATGGCCCAACCCACCCCCATACACATGTATATACATACGTCCACATACGCAAATATACATACCTACACAGCTTTCCATGGTTTACCCCAGACGCTTCACATGCCTTGATTCAATCCACTGACAGCACGTCAACCCCGGTATACCACATCGCTCTAATTCACTCTATTCCTTGCCCTCCTTTCACCCTCCTGCATGTTCAGGCCCCGATCACACAAAATCTTTTTCACTCCATCTTCCACCTCCAATTTGGTCTCCCTCTTCTCCTCGTTCCCTCCACCTCCGACACATATATCCTCTTGGTCAATCTTTCCTCACTCATTCTCTCCATGTGACCAAACCATTTCAAAACACCCTCTTCTGCTCTCTCAACCACGCTCTTTTTATTTCCACACATCTCTCTTACCCTTACGTTACTTACTCGATCAAACCACCTCACACCACATATTGTCCTCAAACATCTCATTTCCACCACATCCATCCTCCTGCGCACAACTCTATCCATAGTCCATGCCTCGCAACCATACAACATTGTTGGAACCACTATTCCTTCAAACATACCCATTTTTGCTCTCCGAGATAATGTTCTCGACTTCCCCACATTCTTCAAGGCTCCCAGAATTTTCGGCCCCTCCCCCACCCTATGATCCACTTCCGCTTCCATGGTTCCATCCGCTGCCAGATCCACTCCCAGATATCTAAAACACTTCACTTCCTCCAGTTTTTCTCCATTCAAACTCACCTCCCAATTGAATTGACCCTCAACCCTACTGTACCTAATAACCTTGCTCTTATTCACATTTACTCTTAACTTCCTTCTTTCACACACTTTACCAAACTCAGTCACCAGCTTCTGCAGTTTCTCACATGAATCAGCCACCAGCGCTGTATCATCAGCGAACAACAACTGACTCACTTCCCAAGCTCTCTCATCCCCAACAGACTTCATACTTGCCCCTCTTTCCAAAACTCTTGCATTCACCTCCCTAACAAACCCATCCATAAACAAATTAAACAACCATGGAGACATCACACACCCCTGCCGCAAATATACATTCACTGAGAACCAATCACTTTCCTCTCTTCCTACACGTACACATGCCTTACATCATCGATAAAAACTTTTCACTGCTTCTAACAACTTGCCTCCCACACCATATATTCTTAATACCTTCCACAGAGCATCTCTATCAACTCTATCATATGCCTTCTCCAGATCCAGAAATGCTACATACAAATCCATTTGCTTTTCTAAGTATTTCTCACATACATTCTTCAAAGCAAACACCTGATCCACACATCCTCTACCACTTCTGAAACCACACTGCTCTTCCCCAATCTGATGCTCTGTACATGCCTTCACCCTCTCACATAGATATATATATATATATATATATATATATATATATATATATATATATATATATATATATATATATATATATATATATATATATATATATATATATATATATATATATATATATATATATATATATATATATATATATATATATATATATATATATATATATATATACATGTATATATATATACATGTATATATATATATATATATATATATATATATATATATATATATATATATATATATATATATATATATATATATATATATATATATATATATATATATATATATATATATATATATATATATATATATATATATATATATATATATATATATATATATATATATATATATATATATATATATATATATATATATATATATATATATATATATATATATATATATATATATATATATATATATATATATATATATATATATATATATATATATATATATATATATATACACATATATATACACATATATATACATATATACACATGTACATACTTCACAATGTCTGCCTTTATCTATTCCTATCGCCACCTCCCCACACATAGAATAACGACACCCTCCCCCCTCATGTGTGCCAGGTAACGCTAGGAAAAGACAATAAAGGCCCCATTCGTTCACACTCAGTCTTTAGCTGGCATGTGATGATGCACCGAAACCACAGCTCCCTTTCCACATCCAGGCCCATCACAACTTTCCATGGTTTACCCCAGACGCTTCACATGCCCTGGTTCAATCCATTGACAGCACGTCGACCCCGGTATACCACATCGTTCCAATTCACTTGCACTCCTTTCAACTTCGTGCATGTTCAGGCCTCGATCACTCAAAACCTTTTTCACTCCATCTTTCCACCTCCAATTTGGTCTCCCACTTCTCGTTCCTTCACCTCTGACACATATATCCTCTTGGTCAATCTTTCCTTACTCATTCTCTCCATGTGACCAAACCAATTCAAAACACCCTCTTTTGCTCTCTCAAGCACATTCTTTTTATTTCCACACATCCCTCTTACTCTTTCATTTCTTACTCGATCTAACCACCTCACACCACATATTGTCCTCAAACATCTCATTTCCAGCACATCCATCCTCCTGCGCACAACTCTATCTATAGCCCACGCCTCGCAACCATACAACATTGTTGGAACCACTATTCCTTCAAACATACCCATTTTTGCTTTCCGAGATAATGTTCTCGACTTCCAAACATTCTTCAAGACTTCCAGAATTTTCGCCTACTCCCCCAACCTATGATTCACTTCCGCTTCCATGGTTCCATCCGCTGCCAGATCCACTCCCAGATCTATAAAACACTTTACTTCCTCCAGTTTTCCTCCATTGAAAGTTACCTCCCAGTTGACTTGACCCTCAACCCTACTGTACCTAATAACCTTGCTCTTATTCACATTTACTCTTAACGTTCTTCTTTCAGAAACCCTACCAAAATCAGTCACCAGCTTAAGCAGTTTCTCACATGAATCATCCACCAGCGCTGTATCTTCATCGAACCACAACTGACTCACTTCCCAAGCTCTCTCATCCACAACAGACTGCATAATTGCCCCTCTTTCCAAAATTCTTGCATTCACCTAGCTAACAACCCCATCCATAAACAAATTAAACAACCATGGAGTCATCACACACCCCTGCCGCAAACCTAAAATCACTGAGAACCAATCACTTTCTCTCTTCCTACACGTACACATGCCTTACATCCTCGATAAAAACTTTTCACTGCTTCTAACAACTCGCCTGCCACACCATATATTCTTAATACCTTCCACAGAGCATCTCTATCAACTCCATCATATGCCTTCTCCTTATCCATAAATGCTACATACAAATCCATTTACTTTTCTAAGTATTTCTCACATACATTCTTCAAAGCAAACACCTGATCCACACATCCTCTACCACTTCTGAAACCACACTGCTCTTCCCCAATCTGATGCTCTGTACATGCCTTCACCCTCTCAATCAATACCCTCCCATATAATTTAACAGGAATACTCAACAAACTTATACCTCTGTAATTTGAACACTCACTGTTATCCCCTTTGCCTTTGTACAATGGCACTATGCAAGCATTCCGCAAATCCTCAGGCACCTCACCATGAATCATATTTATATTAAATAACCTTACCAACCAGTCAATAATACAGTCACTCCCTTTTTTGATAAATTCCACTGCAATACCATCCAAACCTGCTGCTTTGCCGGCTCTCATCTTCCGAAAAGCTGTCACTAATTCTTCTCCGTTTACCAAATCATTTTCCCTATCCCTCTCACTTTGCACACCAACTCGACCAAAACACACTATATCTGCCACTCTGTCATCAAACACATTCAACAAACCTTCAAAATACTCACTCCATCTCCTTCTCACATCACCACTACTTGTTATCACCTCCCCATTTGCGCCCTTCACTGAAGTTCCCATTTGTTCCCTTGTCTTACACACTTTATTTACCTCCTTCCAAAACATCTTTTTATTCTCCCTAAAATTTAATGATACTCTCTCACCCCAACTCACATTTGCCCTCTTTTTCACCTCCTGCACTTTTCTCTTGACCTCCAAACTCTTTCTTTTATACATCTCCCACTCATTTGCATTTTTTCCCTGCAAAGCTCGTCCAAATGCCTCTCTCTTCTCTTTCACTAATAATCTCACTTCTTCATCCCACCACTCTCTACCTTTTCTAATCAACCCACCTCACACGCTTCTTATGCCATAAGTATCTTTTGCGCAAGCCATCACTGCTTCCCTTAATACATCCTATTCCTCCCCAACTCCCCTTACCTCCTTTGTTCTCACTTTTTTCCATTCTGTACTCAGTCTCTCCTCACTCAAGCGTACTTCCCAAATTCACTTACTCTCACCACTCTCTTCACCCCAGCATTCTCTCTTCTTTTCTGAAAACCCCTAAAAATCTTTACCTTCGCCTCCACAAGATAATGATCAGACATCCCTCCAGTTGCATATCTCAGCACATTAACATCCAAAAGTCTCTCTTTCGCGCGCCTATCAATTAACACGTCATCCAATAACGCTCTCTGGCCATCTCTCCCACTTAATACGTATACTTAAGTATATCTCGCTTTTTAAACCAGGTATTCCCAATCACCAATCCTTTTTCAGCACATAAATCTACAACCTCTTCACCATTTTCATTTACAACACCGAACACCCCATGTATACCAATTAATCCTTCAACTGCCACATAACTCACCTTTGCATTAAAATCACCCATCACTATAATCCAGTCTGGTGCATCAAAACCACAAACACACTCATTCAGCTGCTCCTAAAACACTTGCCTCTCATGATCTTTCTCCTCATGCTCAGGTGCATATGCACCAATAATCACCCATTTCTCTCTATCAACTTTCAGTTTTACCCATTTCAATCTAGAACTTACTTTCTTACATTATATCACATACACTCAAAACTCCTGTTTCAGGAGTAGTGCTACTCCTTCCCTTGTTCATGTCCTCTCACTAACCCCTGAATTTACTCCCAAGACATTCCGAAAACACTCTTCCCCTTTAACCTTGAGTTTCGTTTCTCTCAGAGCCAAAACATCATGGTTCATTTCCTCAAACATACTACCTATCAGTCCTTTTTTTCTCATCTCGGTTACATCCACATATATTTAGACACCCCAGTCTGAGCCTTCGAGAAGGATGAGAGGGGACGGGAGCGGGGGCCAGAAATCCTCCCCTCCTTGTATTTTTTAACCTTCTAAAATGGTAAACAGAAGAAGGAGTCACGCGGGGAGTGCTCATCCTCCTCAAAGGCTCAGACGGGGGTGTCTAAATGTGTGTGGATGTAACCAAGAAGTGAAAAAAGGAGAGATAGGTAGTATGTTTGAGGAAGGGAACCTGGATGTTTTGGCTCTGAGTGGAACGAAGCTCAATGATAAAGGGGAAGAGTGGTTTGGAATGTCTTGGGAGTAAAGTCATGTGTTAGTGAGAGGACAAGAGCAAGGGAAGGAGTATATATATATATATATATATATATATATATATATATATATATATATATATATATATATATATATATATATATATATATATATATATATATATATATATATATATATATATATATATATATATTTTTTTTTTTTTTTTTTTATACTTTGCCGCTGTCTCCCGCGTTTGCGAGGTAGCGCAAGGAAACAGACGAAAGAAATGGCCCAACCCCCCCCATACACATGTACATACACACGTCCACACACGCAAAATATACATACCTACACAGCTTTCCATGGTTTACCCCAGACGCTTCACATGCCTTGATTCAATCCACTGACAGCACGTCAACCCCTGTATACCACATCGCTCCAATTCACTCTATTCCTTGCCCTCCTTTCACCCTCCTGCATGTTCAGGCCCCGATCACACAAAATCTTTTTCACTCCATCTTTCCACCTCCAATTTGGTCTCCCTCTTCTCCTCGTTCCCTCCACCTCCGACACATATATCCTCTTGGTCAATCTTTCCTCACTCATTCTCTCCATGTGCCCAAACCATTTCAAAACACCCTCTTCTGCTCTCTCAACCACGCTCTTTTTATTTCCACACATCTCTCTTACCCTTACGTTACTTACTCGATCAAACCACCTCACACCACACATTGTCCTCAAACATCTCATTTCCAGCACATCCATCCTCCTGCGCACAACTCTATCCATAGCCCACGCCTCGCAACCATACAACATTGGTGGAACCACTATTCCTTCAAACATACCCATTTTTGCTTTCCGAGATAATGTTCTCGACTTCCACACATTTTTCAAGGCTCCCAAAATTTTCGCCCCCTCCCCCACCCTATGATCCACTTCCGCTTCCATGGTTCCATCCGCTGACAGATCCACTCCCAGATATCTAAAACACTTCACTTCCTCCAGTTTTTCTCCATTCAAACTCACCTCCCAATTGACTTGACCCTCAACCCTACTGTACCTAATAACCTTGCTCTTATTCACATTTACTCTTAACTTTCTTCTTCCACACACTTTACCAAACTCAGTCACCAGCTTCTGCAGTTTCTCACATGAATCAGCCACCAGCGCTGTATCATCAGCGAACAACAACTGACTCACTTCCCAAGCTCTCTCATCCCCAGCAGACTTCATACTTGCCCCTCTTTCCAGGACTCTTGCATTTACCTCCCTAACAACCCCATCCATAAACAAACTAAACAACCATGGAGACATCACACACCCCTGCCGCAAACCTACATTCACTGAGAACCAATCACTTTCCTCTCTTCCTACACGTACACATGCCTTACATCCTCGATAAAAACTTTTCACTGCTTCTAACAACTTGCCTCCCACACCATATATTCTTAATACTCATGGTGAGGTGCCTGAGGATTGGCGGAATGCGTGCATAGTGCCATTGTACAAAGGCAAAGGGGATAAGAGTGAGTGCTCAAATTACAGAGGTATAAGTTTGTTGAGTATTCCTGGTAAATTATATGGGAGGGTATTGATTGAGAGGGTGAAGGCATGTACAGAGCATCAGATTGGGGAAGAGCAGTGCGGTTTCAGAAGTGGTAGAGGATGTGTGGATCAGGTGTTTGCTTTGAAGAATGTATGTGAGAAATACTTAGAAAAGCAAATGGATTTGTATGTAGCATTTATGGATCTGGAGAAGGCATATGATATATATATATATATATATATATATATATATATATATATATATATATATATATATATATATATATATATATATATATATATATATATATATATATATATATTTATGGATCTGGAGAAGGCATATGATAGAGTTGATAGAGATGCTCTGTGGAAAGTATTAAGAATATATGGTGTGGGAGGAAAGTTGTTAGAAGCAGTGAAAAGTTTTTATCGAGGATGTAAGGCATGTGTACGGGTAGGAAGAGAGGAAAGTGATTGGTTCTCAGTGAATGTAGATTTGCGGCAGGGGTGTGTGATGTCTCCATGGTTGTTTAATTTGTTTATGGATGGGGTTGTTACGGAGGTAAATGCAAGAGTTTTGGAAAGAGGGGCAAGTATGAAGTCTGTTGGGGATGAGAGAGCTTGGGAAGTGAGTCAGTTGTTGTTCGCTGATGATACAGCGCTGGTGGCTGATTCATGTGAGAAACTGCAGAAGCTGGTGACTGAGTTTGGTAAAGTGTGTGGAAGAAGAAAGTTAAGAGTAAATGTGAATAAGAGCAAGGTTATTAGGTACAGTAGGGTTGAGGGTCAAGTCAATTGGGAGGTGAGTTTGAATGGAGAAAAACTGGAGGAAGTGAAGTGTTTTAGATATCTGGGAGTGGATCTGGCAGCGGATTGAACCATGGAAGCGGAAGTGGATCATAGGGTGGGGGAGGGGGCGAAAATTCTGGGGTCCTTGAAGAATGTGTGGAAGTCGAGAACATTATCTCGAAAGCAAAAATTGGTATGTTTGAAGGAATAGTGGTTCCACCAATGTTGTATGGTTGCGAGGCGTGGGCTATGGATAGAGTTGTGCGCAGGAGGATGGATGTGCTGGAAATGAGATGTTTGAGGACAATATGTGGTGTGAGGTGGTTTGATCGAGTGAGTAACGTGAGGGTAAGAGAGATGTGTGGAAATAAAAAGAGCGTGGTTGAGAGAGCAGAAGAGGGTGTTTTGAAGTGGTTTGGGCACATGGAGAGAATGAGTGAGGAAAGATTGACCAAGAGGATATATGTATCGGAGGTGGAGGGAACGAGGAGAAGAAGGAGACCATATTGGAGGTGGAAGGATGGAGTGAAAAAGATTTTGTGTGATCGGGGCCTGAACATGCAGGAGGGTGAAAGGAGGGCAAGGAATAGAGTGAATTGGAGCGATGTGGTATACCGGGGTTGACGTGCTGTCAGTGGATTGAATCAAGGCATGTGAAGCGTCTGGGGTAAACCATGTACGTATGTGTACGTATGTATATTTGCGTGTGTGGACGTATGTATATACATGTGTATGTGGGGGGGTTGGGCCATTTCTTTCGTCTGTTTCCTTGCGCTACCTCGCAAACGCGGGAGACAGCGACAAAGTATAAAAAAAAAATATAATATATATATATATATATATATATATATATATATATATATATATATATATATATATATATATATATATATATATATATATATATATATATATATATATATCCTGTTTCAGGAGTACTGCTACTCCTTACCTTGCTCTTGTCCTCTCACTAACCCATGACTTTACTCCCAAGACATTCCCAAACCACTCTTCCCCTTTATCCTTGAGCTTCGTTTCACTCAGAGCTAAAACATTCATGTTCCTTTCCTCAAACATACTACCTATCTCTCCTTTTTTCACATCTTGGCTATATCCACACACATTTAGACACCCCAGTCTTAGCCTTCGAGGAGGATGAGCACTCCCCGCGTGACTCCTTCTTCTGTTTCCCATTTTAGAAAGTTAAAAAATACAAGAAGGGGAGGATTTCTGGCTCCCCGCTCCCGTCCCCTATAGTCGTCTTCTACGACACGCGAGGAATGCGTGGGAAGTATTCTTTCACCCCTATCCCAGCGGATAATATATATATATATATATATATATATATATATATATATATATATATAGAGAGAGAGAGAGAGAGAGAGAGAGAGAGAGAGAGAGAGAGAGAGAGAGAGAGAGAGAGAGAGACAGAGAGAGAGAGAGACAGAGAGAGAGAGAGAGAGAGAGAGATGATCTGTGGAAGGTATTAAGAATATATGGTGTGGGAGGCAAGTTGTTAGAAGCAGTGAAAAGTTTTTATCGAGGATGTAAGGCATGTGTACGTGTAGGAAGAGAGGAAAGTGATTGGTTATCAGTGAATGTAGGTTTGCGGCAGGGGTGTGTGATGTCTCCATGGTTGTTTAATTTGTTTATGGGTGGGGTTGTTAGGGAGGTGAATGCAAGAGTTTTGGAAAGAGGGGCAAGTTTGAAGTCTGTTGGGGATGAGAGAGCTTGGGAAGTGAGTCAGTTGTTGTTCGCTGATGATACAGCGCTGGTGGCTGATTCATGTGAGAAACTGCAGAAGCTGGTGACTGAGTTTGGTAAAGTGTGTGAAAAAAGAAAATTAAGAGTAAATGTGAATAAGAGCAAGGTTATTAGGTACAGTAGGGTTGAGGGTCAAGTCAATTGGGAGGTGAGTTTGAATGGAGAAAAACTGGAGGAAGTGAAGTGTTTTAGATATCTGGGAATGGATCTGGCAGGGGATGGAACCATGGAAGCGGAAGTGGATCATAGGGTGGGGGAGGGGGCGAAAATTCTGGGAGCCTTGAAGAATGTGTGGAAGTCGAGAACATTATCTCGGAAAGCAAAAATGGGTATGTTTGAAGGAATTGTGGTTCCAACAATGTTGTATGGTTGCGAGGCGTGGACTATGGATAGAGTTGTGCGCAGGAGGATGGATGTGCTGGAAATGAGATGTTTGAGGACAATGTGTGGTGTGAGGTGGTTTGATCGAGTAAGTAACGTAAGGGTAAGAGAGATGTGTGAAAATAAAAAGAGCGTGGTTGAGAGAGCAGAAGAGGGTGTTTTGAAATGGTTTGGGCACATGGAGAGAATGAGTGAGGAGAGATTGACCAAGAGGATATATGTGTCGGAGGTGGAGGGAACGAGGAGAAGAGGGAGACCAAATTGGAGGTGGAAAGATGGAGTGAAAAAGATTTTGTGATCGGGCCCCGAACATGCAGGAGGGTGAAAGGAGGGCAAAGAATAGAGTGAATTGGAGCGATGTGGTATAACGGGGTTGACGTGCTGTCAGTGGATTGAATCAAGGCATGTGTATGGGGGTGGGTTGGGCCATTTCTTTCGTCTGTTTCCTTGCGCTACCTCGCAAACGCGGGAGACAGCGACAAAGCAAAAAAAGAAAAAAAAAAAAAAAAATATATATATATATATATATATATATATATATATATATATATATATATATATATATATATATATATATATATATATATATATATATATATATATATATATATGTATGTATATATATATTTTTTTTTTGCCGCTGTCAAAGCAAAAAAAAAAAAAATATATATATATATATATTTATATATATATATATATATATATATATATATATATATATATATATATATATTTTTTTTTTTTGCCGCTGTCTCCCGCGTTTGCGAGGTAGCGCAAGGAAACAGACGAAAGAAATGGCCCAACCCACCCCCATATACATGTACATACATACGTCCACACACGCAAATATACATACCTACACAGCTTTCCATGGTTTACCCCAGACGCTTCACATGCCTTGATTCAATCCATTGACAGCACTTCAACCACGGTATACCACATCGCTCCAATTCACTCTAATCCCTGCCCTCCTTTCAGCCTCCTGCATGTTCAGGCCCCGATCACACAAAATCTTTTTCACTCCATCTTTCCACCTCCAATTTGGTCTCCCTCATCTCCTCGTTCCCTCCACCTCCGACACATATATCCTCTTGGTCAATCTTTCCTCACTCATTCTCTCCATGTGCCCAAACCATTTCAAAACACCCTCTTCTGCTCTCTCAACCACGCTCTTTTTATTTTCACACATCTCTCTTACCCTTACGTTACTTACTCGATCAAACCACCTCACACCACACATTGTCCTCAAACATCTCATTTCCAGCACATCCATCCTCCTGCGCACAACTCTATCCATAGCCCACGCCTCGCAACCATACAACATTGTTGGAACCACTATTCCTTGAAACATACCCATTTTTGCATTCCGAGATAATGTTCTCGGCTTCCACACGTTCTTCAAGGCTCCCAGAATTTTCGCCCCCTCCCCCACCCTATGATCCACTTCCGCTTCCATGGTTCCATCCGATGCCAGATCCACTCCCAGATATCTAAAACACTTCACTTCCTCTAGGTTTTCTCCATTCAAACTCACCTCCCAATTGACTTGACCCTCAACCCTACTGTACCTAATAACCTTGCTCTTATTCACATTTACTCTTAACTCTCTTCTTTCACACACTTTACCAAACTCAGTATGTATATATATGTATACATATATATATACATACACACACATACGCACATATACACACACACACATATATATACATATATATACATATGAAAAATGTAAGAAACAATTTAAAAAATTGAAACTTCTAGCTTGAAATGAAATGAAAAAGTGAATGTCACATAATGGTTCAACCTCTGGCTATGGAAAAGGGAAATGTATAATTTATTTACACAATCGTCAATAGTAGTTCTCATCAATATAACCACTGTATCATTAAGCTTAAATGTCTAAGCTACATTTTTTCCAATTTCACTATTTTCTTATCAAAGCATCATGTATGAAAACTATCACTCCAGTAACACAACTATAAGCATTTATTTCCCCTTTAAAAAAGTTCTGGGGAAGTCTGTCTCGATACACTGCGGGACACTCTACCACCTGGCGAGGTTTGTGTTGCAATGGTTCTTGATTCACAAACCTAGTAGCATCATTGGTAGGCGGAAGAACATTCTTGTAACCACAGCAAGGATCACAGTCCGTGCAACTCCATTATGATGGAATATGTGATAGAATGTAAGAAAGTAAATTCTCGATTAATTTTTGTAAAACTGAAAGTTGATGGAGAGAGATGGGTGATTATTGGTGCATATGCACCTGGGCATGAGAAGAAACATCATGAGAGGCAAGTGTTATGGGAGCAGCTGAATGAGTGTGTTACTGGTTTTGATGCACGAGACCGGGTTATGCTGATGGGTGATTTGAATGCAAAGGTGAGTAATGTGGCAGTTGAGGGAATAATTGGTATACATGGGGTGTTCAGTGATGTAAATGGAAATGGTGAAGAGCTTGTAGATTTATGTGCTGTAAAAGGACTGGTGATTTAGAATACCTGGTTTAAAAAGCGATATATACATAAGTATACGTATGTAAGTAGGAGAGATGGCCAGAGAGCGTTATTGGATTACGTGTTAATTGACAGGCGCGCGAAAGAGAGACTTTTGGATGTTAATGTGCTGAGAGGTGCAACTGGAGGGATGTCTGATCATTATCTTGTGAAGGCTAAGGTGAAGATTTGTATGGGGTTTTAGAAAAGAAGAGTGAATGTTGGGTTGAAGAGGGTGGTGAGAGTAGGTGAGCTTGCGAAGGAGACTTGTGTGAGGAAGTACCAGGAGAGACTGAGTACAGAATGGAAAAAGGTGAGAACAATGGAAGTGAGGGGAGTGGGGGAGGAATGGGATGTATTTAGGGAATCAGTGATGGATTGCGCAAAAGATGCCTATGGCATGAGAAGAGTGGGAGGTGGGTTGATTAGAAAGGGTAGTGAGTGGTGGGATGAAGAAATAAGATTATTAGTGAAAGAGAAGAAAGATGCATTTGGACGATTTTTGCATGGAAAAAATGCAATTGAGTGTGAGATGTATAAAAGAAAGAGACAGGAGGTCAAGAGAAAGGTGCAAGAGGTGAAAAAGAGGGCAAATGAGAGTTGGGGTGAGAGAGTATCATTAAATTTTAGGGAGAATAAAAAGATGTTCTGGAAGGAGGTAAATAAAGTGCGTAAGGCAAGGGAGCAAATGGGAACTGCATTGAAGGGCGCAAATGGGGAGGTGATGGCAAGTAGTGTTGATGTGAGAAGCAGATGGAGTGAGTATTTTGAAAGTTTGTTGAATGTGTTTGATGATAGACTGGCAGATATAGGGTGTTTTGGTCGAGGTGGTGTACAAAGTGAGAGGGTTAGGGAAAATGATTTGGTAAACAGAGAAGAGGTAGTAAAAGCGTTGCGGAAGATGAAAGCCGGCAAGGCAGAAGGTTTGGATGGTATTGCAGTGGAATTTGTTAAAAAAGGGGGTGACTGTATTATTGACTGGTTGGTAAGGTTATTTAATGTATGTATGACTCATGGTGAGGTGCCTGAGGATTGGCGGAATGCGTGCATAGTGCCATTGTACAAAGGCAAACGGGATAAGAGTGAGTGCTCAAATTACAGAGGTATAAGTTTGTTGAGTATTCCTGGTAAATCATATGGGAGGGTATTGATTGAGAGTGTGAAGGCATGTACAGAGCATCATATTAGGGAAGAGCAGTGTGGTTTCAGAAGTGGTAGAGGATGTGTGCATCATGTGTTTGCTTTGAAGAATGTATGTGAGAAAAACTTAGAAAAGCAAATGGATTTGTATGTAGCATTTATGGATCTGGAGAGGCATATGATAGAGTTGATAGAGATGCTCTGTGGAAGGTATTAAGAATATATGGTGTGGGAGGCAAGTTGTTAGAAGCAGTGAAAAGTTTTTATCGAGGATGTAAGTCATGTGTAAGTGTAGGAACAGAGGAGAGTGATTTGTTTTCAGTGAATGTAGGTTTGCAGCAGGGGTGTGTGATGTCTCCATGGTTGTTTAATTTGTTTATGGATAGGGTTGTTAGGAAGGGAAATGCATGAGTTTTGGAAAGAGTGGCAAGTATGAAGTCTGTCAGGGATGAGAGAGCTTGGGAAGTGAGTCAGTTGTTGTTCGCTGATGATACAGCGCTGGTGGCTGATTCATGTGAGAAACTGCAGGAGCTGGTGACTGAGTTTGGTAAAGTGTGTGAAAGAAGAAAGTTAAGAGTAAATGTGAATAAGAGCAAGGTTATTAGGTACAGTAGGGTTGAGGGTCAAGTCAATTGGGAGGTGAGTTTGAATGTAGCAAAACTGGAGGAAGTAAAGTGTTTTAGATATCTGGGAGTGGATCTGGCAGCGGAGGGAACCATGGAAGCGGAAGTGAATCACAGGGTGGGGGAGGTGGCGAATACCCTGGGAACCTTGAAGAATGTGTGGAAGTCGAGAACATTATCTCCGAAAGCAAAAATGAATATGTTTGAAGGAATAGTGGTTCCAACAATGTTGTATGGTTGCGAGGCGTGGGCTATGGATAGAGTTGTGCGCAGGAGGATGGATGTGCTGGAAATGAGATGTTTGAGGGCAATATGTGGTGTGAAGTGGTTTGATCGAGCAAGTAACGTAAGGGTAAGAGAGATGTGTGGAAATAAAAAGAGCGTGGTTGAGAGAGCATAAGAGGGTGTTATGAAATGGTTTGGGCACATGGAGAGAATGAGTGAGGAAAGATTGACCAAGAGGATATATGTGTCGGAGGTGGAGGGAACGAGGAGAAGAGGGAGACCAAATTGGAGGTGGAAAGATGGAGTGAAAAAGATTTTGTGTGATCGGGGCCTGAACATGCAGGAGGGTGAAAGGATGGCAAGGAATAGAGTGAATTGGATCGATGTGGTATACTGGGGTTTACCTGCTGTCAGTGGATTGAATCAGGGCATGTGAAGCGTCTGGGGTAAACCATGGAAAGCTGTGTAGGTATGTATATTTGCGTGTGTGGACGTATGTATATACATGTGTATGGGGGTGGGTTAGGCCATTTCTTTCGTCTGTTTCCTTGCGCTACCTCGCAAACGCGGGAGACAGCGACAAAGCAAAAAAAAAAAAAAAAAAATATATATATATATATATATATATATATATATATATATATATATATATATATATATATATATATATATATATATATATATATATGTATATATATATATATATTTATTTATTTTTCTATTTATCTATATTTTGCTTCGTCGCTGTCTCCCGCATTTGCGAGGTAGCGCAAGTAAACAAAAGAAAGAAATGGCCCAACCCACCCCCATACACATGTATATACACACACGTCCACACACGCAAACATACGCACCCATACATCTTAATGTACACATATATATACACACACAGACACATACATATATACCCATGCACACAGTTCATACTGTCTGCCCTTATTCATTTCCATCTCCACCTCGCCACACATCGAATACCATCCTCCTCCCCCCTCATGTGTGCGAGGTTGCGCTAGGAAAGGATAACAAAGGCAAAATTCGTTCACACTCAGTCTCCATATGTCATGCAATAATGTCCGAAACCACAGCTCCCCTTCCATATCCAGGCCCCACACAACTTTTCGTGGTTTACCCGAGACGCTTCACATGCCCTGATTGAATCCACTGACAGCACGTCAACCCCGGTATACCACATCGATCCAATTCACTCTATTCCTTGCCCGCCTTTCACCCTCCTGCATGTTCAGGCCCCGATCACTCAAAATCTTTTTCACTCCATCTTTCCACCTCCAATTTGGTATCCCACTTCTCCTCGTTCCCTCCACCTCCGACACATATATCCTCTTGGTCAATCTTTCCTCACTCATTCTCTCCAAGTGACAAAACCATTTCAAAACACCCTTTTCTGCTCTCTCAACCACGCTCTTTTTTTTTTTCCAAACATCTCTCTTACCCTTACATTACTTAATCGACCAAACCACCTCACACCACATATTGTCCTCAAACATCTCATTTCCAACACATCCACCCTCCTGCGCAAAACTCTATCCATAGCCCACGCCTCGCACCCATAAAACATTGTTGGAACAACTATTCCTTCAAACATTTTTGATTTCCGAGATAATGTTCTTGACTCCTACACATTCTTCAATGCTCCCAGGATTTTCGCCCCCTCCCCCACCCTATGATTCACTTCTGCTTCCATGGTTCCATTTGCTAGCAGATCCACTCCCAGATATCTAAAACATTTTACTTCCTCCAGTTTTCTCCATTCAAACTTACCTCTCAATTGACTTGACCCTCAACCTGACTGTACATAATAACCTTGCTCTTTTTCACATTTACTCTTAACTTTCTTCTTTCACACACTTTACCAAACTCAGTCACCAGCTTCTGCAGTTTCTCACATGAATCAGCCACCAGCGCTGTATCATCAGCGACAGCAACTGACTCACTTCCCAAGCTCTCTCATCCACAACAGACTTCATACTTGCCCCTCTTTCCAAAACTCTTGCATTTACCTCCCTAACAACCCCATCCATAAACAAATTAAACAACCATGGAGACATCACAACCCCTGCCGCAAACCTACATTCACTGAGAACCAATCACTTTCGTTCTTCCTACACGTACACATGCCTTACATCCTCGATAAAAACTTTTCACTGCTTCTAACAACTTGCCCCCACACCATATATTCTTAATACCTTCCACAGAGCATCTCTATCAACTCTATCATATGCCTTCACCAGATCCATAAATGCTACAAACAAATCCATTTGTTTTTCTAAGTATTTCTCACTTACATTCTTCAAAGCAAACACCTGATCCACACATCCTCTACCACTTCTGAAACCACACTGCTCTTCCCCAATCTGATGATCTGTATATGCCTTCACCCTTTCAATCAATACCCTCCCATATAATTTACCAGGAATACTCAACAAACTTATACCTCTGTAATTTGAGCACTCACTCTTACCCCCTTTGCCTTTGTACAATGGCACTATGCACGAATTCCGCCAATCCTCAGGCACCTCACCATGAGTCATACATACATTAAATAACCTTACCAACCAGTCAACAATACAGTCACCCCCTTTTTTAATAAATTCCTCTGCAATACCATCCAAACCTGCTGCCTTGCCGATATATATATATATATATATATATATATATATATATATATATATATATATATATATATATATATATATATATATATATATAATATATATATATATATATTTTTTTTTTTTTGCTTTGTCGCTGTCTCCCGCATTTGCGAGGTAGCGCAAGGAAACAGACGAGAGAAATGGCCCAACCCACCCCCTTACACATGTATATACATACGTCCACACACGCAAATATACATACCTACACAGCTTTCCATGGTTTACCCAGACGCTTCACATGCCTTGATTCAATCCACTGACAGCAAGTCAGCCCCGGTATACCACATCGCTCCAATTCACTCTATTCCTTGCCCTCCTTTCACCCTCCTGCTTGTTCAGGCCCCGAACACAAAATCTTTTTCACTCCATCTTTCCACTTCCAATTTGATCTCCCTCTTCTCCTCGTTCCCTCCACCTCCGACACATATATCCTCTTGGTCAATCTTTCCTCACTCATTCTCTCCATGTGCCCAAACCATTTCAAAACACTCTCTTCTGGTCTCTCAACCATACTCTTTTTATTTCCACACATCTCTCTTACCCTTACGTTACTTACTCGATCAAACCACTTCACACCACACATTGTCCTCAAACATCTCATTTCTAGCACATCCATCCTCCTGCGCACAACTCTATCCATAGTCCACGCCTCGCAACCATACAACATTGTTGGAACCACTATTCCTTCAAACATACCCATTTTTGCTTTCCGAGATAATGTTCTCGACTTACACACATTCTTCAAGGCTCCCAGAATTTTCGCCCCCTCCCCTACCCTATGATCCACTTCCGATTCCATGGTTCCATCCGCTGCCAGATCCACTCCCAGATATCTAAAACACTTCACTTCCTCCAGTTTTTCTCCATTCAAACTCACCTCCCAAATGACTTGACCCTCAACCCTACTGTACCTAATAACCTTGCTCTTATTCACATTTACTCTTAACTTTCTTCTTTCACACACTTTACGAAACTCAGACACCAGCTTCTGCAGTTTCTCACATGAATCAGCCACCAGAGCTGTATCATCAGAGAACAACAACTGACTCACTTCCCAAGCTCTCTCATCCCCAACAGACTTCATACTTGCCCCTCTTTCCAAAACTCTTGCGTTCACCTCCCTAACAACCCCATCCATAAACAAATTAAACAACCATGGAGACATCACACACCCCTGCCGCAAACCTACATTCACTGAGAACCAATCACTTTCCTCTCTTCCTACACGTACACATGCCTTACATCCTCTAAAAAAACTTTTCACTGCTTCTGACAACTTGCCTCCCACACCATATATTCTTAATACCTTCCACAGAGCATCTCTATCAACTCTATCATATGCCTTCTCCAGATCCATAAATGGTACATATATATATATATATATATATATATATATATATATATATATATATATATATATATATATATATATATTCTTTCTTTCATACTATTCGCCATTTCCCGCATTAGCGAAGTAGCGTTAAGAACAAAGGACTGGGCCTTTGAGGGAATATCCTCACCTGGCCCCCCTTCTCTGTTCATTCATTTGGAAAATTGAAAAAAAAAAATACGAGAGGGGAGGATTTCCTGCCACCCGCTCCCTCCCCTTTTAGTCGCCTTCTACGACACGCAGGGAATACGTGGGAAGTATTCTTTCTCCCCGATCCCCAAGGATAATATATATATATATTTGGTAAAGTGTGTGAAAGAAGAAAGTTAAGAGTAAATGTGAATAAGAGCAAGGTTATTAGGTACAGTAGGGTTGAGGGTCAATTCAATTGGGAGGTGAGTCTGAATGGAGAAAAACTGGAGGAAGTGAAGTGTTTTAGATATCTGGGAGTGGATCTGGCAGCGGATGGAACCATGGAAGCGGAAGTGGATCATAGGGTGGTGGAGGGGCCGAAAATTGTGGGAGCCCTGAAGAATGTGTGGAAGTCGAGAACATTATCTCGGAAAGCAAAAATGGGTATGTTTGAAGGAATAGTGGTTCCAACAATGTTGTATGGTTGCGAGGCGTGGACTATGGATAGAGTTGTGCGCAGGAGGATGGATGTGCTGGAAATGAGATGTTTGAGGACAATGTGTGGTGTGAGGTGGTTTGATCGAGTAAGTAACGTAAGGGTAAGAGAGATGTGTGGAAATAAAAAGAGCGTGGTTGAGAGAGCATAAGAGGGTGTTTTGAAATGGTTTGGTCACATGGAGAGAATGAGTGAGGAAAGATTGATCAAGAGGATATATGTGTCGGAGGTGGAGGGAATGAGGAGAAGAGGGAGACCAAATTGGAGGTGGAAAGATGGAGTGAAAAAGATTTTGTGTGATCGGGGCCTGAACATGCAGGAGTGTGAAAGGAAAGCAAAGAATAGAGTGAATTGGATCGAGGTGGTATACCGGGGTTGACGTGCTGTCAGTGGATTGAATCAAGGCATGTGTATGGGGGTGGGTTGGGCCATTTCTTTCGTCTGTTTCCTTGCGCTACCTCGCAAACGCGGGAGACAGCGACAAAGCAAAAAAAAAAAATATATATATATATATATATATATATATATATATATATATATATATATATATATATATATATATATGTAGGTTTGCGGCAGGGGTGTGTGATGTCTCCATGGTTGTTTAATTTGTTTATGGATGGGGTTGTTAGGGAGGTAAATGCAAGAGTCCTGGAAAGAGGGGCAAGTATGAAGTCTGTTGGGGATGAGAGAGCTTGGGAAGTGAGTCAGTTGTTGTTCGCTGATGATACAGCGCTGGTGGCTGATTCATGTGAGAAACTGCAGAAGCTGGTGACTGAGTTTGGTAAAGTGTGTGGAAAGAAGAAAGTTAAGAGTAAATGTGAATAAGAGCAAGGTTATTAGGTACAGTAGGGGTGAGGGTCAAGTCAATTGGGAGGTGAGTTTGAATGGAGAAAAACTGGAGGAAGTGAAGTGTTTTAGATATCTGGGAGTGGATCTGTCAGCGGATGGAACCATGGAAGCGGAAGTGGATCATAGGGTGGGGGAGGGGGCGAAAATTTTGGGAGCCTTGAAAAATGTGTGGAAGTCGAGAACATTATCTCGGAAAGCAAAAATGGGTATGTTTGAAGGAATAGTGGTTCCAACAATGTTGTATGGTTGCGAGGCGTGCGCTATGGATAGAGATGTGCGCAGGAGGATGGATGTGCTGGAAATGAGATGTTTGAGGAAAATGTGTGGTGTGAGGTGGTTTGATCGAGTAAGTAACGTAAGGGTAAGAGAGATGTGTGGAAATAAAAAGAGCGTGGTTGAGAGAGCAGAAGAGGGTGTTTTGAAATGGTTTGGGCACATGGAGAGAATGAGTGAGGAAAGATTGACCAAGAGGATATATGTGTCGGAGGTGGAGGGAACGAGGAGAAGAGGGAGACCAAATTGGAGGTGGAAAGATGGAGTGAAAAAGATTTTGTGTGATCGGGGCCTGAACATGCAGGAGGGTGAAAGGAGGGCAAGGAATAGAGTGAATTGGAGCGATGTGGTATACAGGGGTTGACGTGCTGTCAGTGGATTGAATCAAGGCATGTGAAGCGTCTGGGGTAAACCATGGAAAGCTGTGTAGGTATGTATATTTGCGTGTGTGGACGTGTGTATGTACATGTGTATGGGGGGGGGGTTGGGCCATTTCTTTCGTCTGTTTCCTTGCGCTACCTCGCAAACGCGGGAGACAGCGACAAAGTATACAAAAAAAAAAAAAAAAATATATATATATATATATATATATATATATATATATATATATATATATATATATATATATATATATATATATATATATATATATATATATATCCCTGGAGATAGGGGAGAAAGAATACCTGCACGCATTCCTCACATCTCGTAGAAGGCGACTGAAGGGGACGGGAGCGGGGAACCAGAAACCCTCCCCTCCTTGTATTTTAACTTTCTAAAAGGGGAAACAGAAGAAAGAGTCACGCGAGGAGTGCTCATCCTCCTCGAAGGCTCAGATTGGGGTGTGTAAATGTGTGTTGATGTAACCAAGATGAAAAAAAGGAGAGATAGGTAGTATGTTTGACGAAAGGAACCTGGATGTTTTGGTTCTGAGTGAAACTAAGCTAAAGGGTAAATGGGAAGAGTGTTTTGGGAATGTCTTGGGAGTAAAGTCAGTGGTTAGTGAGAGGACAAGAGCAAGGGAAGGAGTAGCACTACTCCTGAATCAGGAGTTGTTGGAGTATGTGATAGAGTGTAAGAAAGTAATTTCTAGATTGATATGGGTAAAACTGAAAGTTAATGGAGAGAGATGCGTGATTATTGGTGAATATGCACCTGGGTATGAGAAGAAAGATCATGAGATAGCAAGTGTTTTGGGGGCAGCTGAATGCGTGTATTAGTGGTTTTGATGCACAAGACCAGGTTATAGTGATGGGTGATTTGAATGCAAAGGTGAGCAATGTGGCAGTTGAGGGAATAATTGGTATACATGGAGTGTTCAGTGTTGTAAATGGAAATGGTGAAGAGCTTGTAGATTTATGTGCTGAAAAAGGACTGGTGATTGAGAATACCTGGTTTAAAATGCGAGATATACATAAGTATACGTATGTAAGTAGAAGAGATGGCCAGCGAGCGTTATTGGATTACGTGTTAATTGATAGACGCACGAAAGAGAGACTTTTGGATGTTAATGTGCTGAGAGGTGCAACTGGAGGGATGTCTGATCATTATCTTGTGGAGGCGAAGGTGCAGACTTGTGGGGTTTTTCAGAAAAGAAGAGAGAATGTTGGGGTGAAGAGAGTGGTGAGAGTAAGTGAGCTTGGGAAGGAGACTTGTGTGAGGAAGTACCAGGAGAGACTGAGTACAGAATGGAAAAAGGTGAGAACAAAGGAGGTAAGGGGAATGGGTTTGGAACGGGATGTATTAAGGGAAGCAGATTTGGCTTCCGCAAAAGATGCTTGTGGTATGTGAAGCGTGGGAGATGGGTAGATTAGGAAAGGTAGTGAGTGGTGGGATGAAGAAGTGAGATTATTAGTGAAAGAGAAGAGAGAGGCATCTGGATGATTTTTGCAGGGAAAAAATGCACATGAGTGGGAAAGGTATAAAAGAAAGAGACAGGAGGTCAAGAGAAAGGTGCAAGAGGTGAAAAAGAGGGCAAATGAGAGTTGGGGTGAGAGAGTATGTTAAATTTCAGGGAGAATAAAAAGATGTTTTGGAAGGAGGTAAATAAAGTGCGTAAGACAAGGGAGCAAATGGGAACTTCAGTGAAGGGGGCTAATGGGGAGGTGATAACAAGTAGTGGTGATGTGAGAAGGAGATGGAGTGAGTATTTTGAAGGTTTGTTGAATGTGTTTGATGATAGAGTGGCAGATATAGGGTGTTTTGGTCGAGGTGGTGCGCAAAGTGAGAGGGTTAGGGAAAATGATTTGGTAAATAGAGAAGAGGTAGTAAAAGCATTACGGAAGAGGAAAGCCGGCAAGGCAGCAGGTTTGGATGGTATTGCAGTGGAATTTATTAAAAAAGGGGGTGCCTGTATTGTTGACTGGTTGGTAAGGTTATATAATGTATGTGTGATTCATGGTGAGGTGCCTGAGGATTTGCGGAATACTTGCATAGTGCCATTGTACAAAGGCAAAGGGGATAAGAGTGAGTGCTAAAATTACAGAGGTATAAGTTTGTTGAGTATTCCTAGTAAATTATATGGGAGGGTATTGATTGAGAGGGTGAAGGCATGTAGAGAGCATGAGATTGGGGAAGAGCAGTGTGGTTTCAGAAGTGGTAGAGGATATGTGGATCAGGCGTTTGCTTTGAAGAATGTATGTGAGAAATAATTAGAAAAACAAATGGATTTGTATATAGTATTTATGGATCTGAAGAAGGCATATGATAGAGTTGATAGAGATGCTCTGTGGATGGTTTTAAGAATATATGTTGTGATAGGCAAGTTGTTAGAAGCAGTAAAAAGTTTTTATCGATAATGTAACGCATGTGTACGTGTAGGAAGAGAGAAAAGTGATTGGTTCTCGGTGAATGTAGGTTTGCGGCAAGGGTGTGTGATGTCTCCATGGTTGTTTACTTTGTTTATGTATGGGGTTGTTAGGGAGGTGAATGCAAGAGTTTTGGAAAGAGGGACAAGTATGCAGTCTGTTGTGGATGAGAGAGCTTGGGAAGTGAGTCAGTTGTTGTTCTCTGATGATACAGCGCTGGTGGCTGATTCGTGTAAGAAACTGCAGAAGCTAGTGACTGAGTTTGGTAAAGTGTGTGAAAGAAGAAAGTTAAGAGTAAATGTGAATAAGAGCAAGGTTATTAGGTACAGTAGGGTTGAGGGTCAAGTCAATTGGGAGGTAAGTTTGAATGGAGAAAAATTGGAGGAAGTAAAGTGTTTTAGATATCTGGGAGTGGGTCTGGCAGCGGATGGAACCATGGAAGCGGAAGTGAATCATAGGGTGGGGGAGGGGGCGAAAATTCTGGGAGCCTTGAAGAATGTTTAGAAGTCGAGAACATTATCTCGGAAAGCAAAAATGTGTATGTTTGAAGGAATAGTGGTTCCAACAATGTTGTATGGTTGCAAGGCTTGGGCTCTGGATAGAGTTCTGCGCAGGAGGGTGGATGTGCAGGAAATGAAGTGTTTGAGGACAATGTGTGGTGTGAGGTGGTTTGATGTAGTAAGTAATGTAAGTGTAACAGAGATATGTGGAAATAAAAAGAGTGTGGTTGAGAGAGCAGAAGAGGGTGTTTTGAAATGGTTTGGTCACATGGAGAGAATGAGTGAGGAAAGATTGACCAAGAGGATATATGTGTCGGAGGTGGAGTGAACGAGAAGTGGGAGACCAAATTGGAGGTGGAAAGATGGAGTGAAAAAGATTTTGAGTGATCGGGGCCTGAACATGTAGGAGGGTGAAAGGCGTTCAAGGAATAGAGTGAATTGGAATTGTAAGGGTAACAGAGATGTGTGGAAATAAAAAGAGTGTGGTTGAGAGAGCAGAAGAGGGTGTTTTGAAATGGTTTTGTCACATGGAGAGAATGAGTGAGGAAAGATTGACCAAGAGGATATATGTGTCGGAGGTGGAATGAACGAGGAGAAGTGGGAGACCAAATTGGAGGTGGAAAGATAGAGTGAAAAAGATTTTGAGTGATCGGGGCCTGAACATGCAGGAGGGTGAAAGGTGTTCAAGGAATAGAGTGAATTGAAACCATGTGGTATACCGGGGTCAACGAGCTGTCTATGGATTGAACCAGGGCATGTGAAACGTTTGGGTTAAACCATGAAAAGTTGTGTGGGGCCTGGGTGTGGAAAGGGAGCTGTGGTTTCGGTGCATTATTACATGACAGCTAGAGACTGAGTGTGAACGAATGGGGCCTTTGGTGTCTTTTCCAAGCCCTTACCTCGCACACATGAGGGGTGAGGGGGTTGTTATTCCATGTGTGGAGAGGTGGCGATGGAACAAATAAAGGCAGACAGTATGAATTATGTACATGTGCATATATGTATATGTCGGTGTGTGTATATATATATATGTACATTGAGATATATAGGTATGTATATTTGCGTGTGTGTACGTGAATATATATGCATGTATATACGGGCGGGTTGGGTCATTCTTTCTTCTGTTTCCTTGCCCTACCTCGCTAACGTGGGAGACAGCGACAAAGCAAAATAATAATAACAATGATATATATATATATCCCTGGGGATAGGGGAGAAAGAATACTTCCCACGTATTCCCTGCGTGTCGTAGAAGGCGACTAAAAGGGGAGGGAGCGGGTGGCTGGAAATCCTCCCCTTTCTTGTTTTTTTTAATTTTCCAAAAGAAGGAACAGAGAAGGGGGTCAGGTGAGGATATTCTCTATAAGGCCCAGTTCTCTGTTCTTAATGCTACCTCGCTAACGCGGGAAATGGCAAATAGTATGAAAAAAAAAAAAAAAAAAAAAAAAAAAAATATATATATATATATATATATATATATATATATATATATATATATATATATATATATATATATATATATATATATATATATATATATATATATATATATATATATATATATATATATATATATATATATAAATATATATATATATATATATATATATATATATATATATATATATATATATATATATATATTTATATATATATATATATATATATATATATATATATATATATATATATATATATATATATATATATATATATTTATATATATATATATATAAATATATATATATATATATATATATATATATATATATATATATATATATATATATATATATATATATATATATATATATATATATATATATATATATATATATATATATATTTTTATATATATATATATATATATATATATATATATATATATATATATATATATATATATATATATATATATATATATATATATATATATTTATATTTTCATTTTTATTTTGTTTGTCGCTGTCTCCCGCGTTAGCGAGGTAGCGCAAGGAAACAGACCGAGGAATGGCCCAACCGCCCACATACACATGTATATACATACATGTCCACCCATGCACAATATACATACCTATACATCTCAATGTGCACGTATATATACACACACAGACATATACATATATACACATGTACATAATTCATACTGTCTGCCTTTATTTGTTCCCATCGCCACCTCGCCACACATGGAATAACAACCCCCTCCCCCCTTATGTGTGCGAGGTAGCGCTAGGAAAAACACCAAAGGCCCCATTCGTTCACACTCAGTCTCTATCTATCATGTAATAATGCACCGAAACCATAGCTCCCTTTTCACATCCAGGCCCCACACACTTTGCATGGTTTACCCCAGACGCTTCACATGCCCTGGTTCAATCCATTGATAGCACGTCGACCCCGGTATACCACATCGTTCCAATTCACTCTATTCCTTGCACACCTTTCACCCTCCTGCATGTTCAGGCCCCGATCACTCAAAATCTTTTTCACTCCATCTTTCCACCTCCAATTTGGTCTCCCGCTTCTCCTCGTTCCCTCCACCTCTGACACATATATCCTTTTGGTCAATCTTTCCCCACTTATTCTCTCCATGTGACCAAACCATTTCAAAACACCCTCTTCCGCTCTCTCAACCACACTCTTTTTATTTCCACACATCTCTGTCACCCTTACATTACTTACTCGATCAAACCACCTCACACCACATATTGTCCTCAAACATCTCATTTCCAGCACATCCACCCTCCTGCGAACAACTCTATCCATAGCCCACGCCTCGCAACCATACAACATTGTTGGAACCACTATTCCTTCAAACATACCCATTTTTGCTTTCCGAGATAATGTTCTCGACTTCCAAACATTCTTCAAGGCTCCCAGAATTTTCGCCCCCTCCCCTACTACCCCCATGATTCACTTCCGCTTCCATGGTTCCATCCGCTGCCAGATCCACTCCCAGATATCTAAAACACTTTACTTCCTCCAGCTTTTCTCCATTCAAACTTACCTCCCAATTGACTTGACCCTCAACCCTACTGTACCTAATAACCTTGCTCTTATTCATATTTACTCTTAACTTTCTTCTTTCACACACTTTACCAAACTCAGTCACCAGCTTCTGCAGTTTCTTACATGAATCAGCCACCAGCGCTGTATCATCAGCGAACAACAACTGACTCACTTCCCAAGCTCTCTCATCCACAACAGACTGCATACTTGCCCTTCTTTCCAAAACTCTTGCATTCACCTCCCTAACAACCCCATCCATAAACAAATTAAACAACCATGGAGACATCACACACCCCTGCCGCAAACCTACATTCACTGAGAACCAATCACTTTCCTATCTTCCTACACGAACACATGCCTTACATCCTCGATAAAAACTTTTCACTGCTTCTAACAACTTGCCTCCCACACCATATATTCTTAATACCTTCCACAGAGCACCTCTATCAACTCTATCATATCATATATATATATATATATATATATATATATATATATATATATATATATATATATATATATATATATATATATATATATATATATATATATATATATATATATATATATAAATATATATATATATATATATATATATTGGAAAGGATCACAATTTTGCGCGTGATCAAGATATTCCTATGAGTCCACGGGGAAAATGAAACACGAAAAGTTCCCAAGTGCACTTTAGTGTAATAATCACATCATCAGGGGAGACACAAGAGAGGAAGATAACAGTCAGTTGATATACATCGAAGAGACGAAGCTAGGACGCCATTTGGTAAACATGTGATTGTCCAAAACAAACAACGAGCGTTCATAAACTTATCATTTTACAAATCTTATCAACAATAAAGTTATCTAATTTGTACAGACCATCACTACTATTAAGATTATAATTTTTGTGTATTTGATAATAGAAGATTCAATGATATTTCTCTTGGTATTAGAGTTAGAGGTAACAACTGAGATGGCGTTACTCCAGTCAATACAATGATCATAGTTTTTAACATGATTAAACAAGGCATTTGATTCTTGTCCCGTTCTTATACTATATTTATGTTGCTTAAGTCTAACAGAAAGATCCTTACCAGTCTGACCAACATAAAATTTATCAGTTTCCACAAGGAACTTTATAGATGCAACGAAGAGAATTTTCTGTTGAATTCCTGATTAAGATATTCTTTATAGTATTATTGTTGCTAAAGGCAACATTTACATTAAAGGATTTAAGCAACATGGGAAGCAAAGTGAAATTATTATTAAAAGGGAGAACTAAAATATTCTTGGTGTCAATGGGAGGTTTGGGCTCAACTCTATAAAATGATTTCTTTGCTAACTTAAGGGATTTATCAATGAAAGATCTAGGGTACTTTAACTTAGATCCAATAGAATATATCTTCTCAAACTCATCATCAATTAACTCTGGATTGCAAATACGTAATGCCCTTAGGAACATAGATTGAAGTGATGATGATTTAACTCTGTCATGTTGAGATGAGTAATGATGGATATATGAGCAAACATTGTTGGGTTATCTGTATATGCTAAACTTAAACTTGTTTCCTTGTCTATGGATCATGAAATCTAAAAATGGGTTTAGTGTATGCGAGTTTGTGAAAACCAGTGGAAGCTAATTGCCCTAAAACATTCATAAGAGCTATTAACACCTTACAAAAAGACAAGGATATACATATTACTAAAGCAGATAAGGCTAACACTGTTGTGATTTTAGACAAAAGTATCTATTTATCTAAAATGAATGTTGTTCTAAATGATAACACAACATATTCTAAACTTAGTAAAATCCCTTAGAAGCAGTTAATTCTCACTTCAATAAAGAAATGAAGTTGTTGTTGAAAGGTAACATTTCTCTTATCAAAAATTTCTCATCTTTGTCCCCTTCATTGCCATATTTGTATGGACTTATCAAAACACATAAACAAAATTTTCCAGCAAGACCTATAGTGAGTTCAGTAGGCTCCATCACATATAAATTATCAAATTGGTTAGTTTCCTTATTAAGCCCTTTAGTGGGTAAGGTATGATATTCTAATATCATGAACAATGTAGATTTAGTCAACAAGCTAAATGATATCAATATTGAATTTGATTTCAAACTAGTTTGCTTTGATGTTTCCTCACTTTTCACTAAAGTTCCGGTTGATGACCTTTTAGAATATTTATTTGATGTCCTGGATGATATTCAATTACCTGTTTCAAAGTCTAATTTCATTGAACTGATAAAATTGTGTATAAAAGATTGTGTATTTCAATTTAATGGAGATTATTATGCTCAAAAATTTGGTATGGCAATGGGTAACCCTCTTTCACCTGTACTAAGTAATCTTTATATGGAATTTTTTGAAACAAAATTACTAAAGGATATCTTACCTTCTAATGAAATTTGGTTTAGGTATGTAGATGATGTTCTTTGTGTTTGGCCAAAAAATGAGAATTTACAAATATATCTCCCCTTACTTAACAATTTAGTACCTTCCATCAAATTTACTGTAAAAAATGAAAGTAATGGCATGTTACCATTTTTAGATTATATGATCCATAGACAAGGAAAGAAGTTTAAGTTTAGCATATACAGAAAACCCACCAGTGTTCGCTCATATATCCATTATTACTCATCTCAACATGACAGAGTTAAATTATCATCATTTCAATCTATGTTCCTTAGGGCATTACGTATTGGCAGTCCAGAGTTTATTGATGATGAGTTTAAGAAGATATATTCTATTGGATCTAAGTTAAAGTACCCTAGATCTTTCATTGATAAATCCCTTAAGTTAGCAAAGGAATCATTTTATAGAGTTGAGCCCAAACCTCCCATTGACACCAAGAATCTTTTAGTTCTTCCTTTTAATAATAATTTCACTTTGCTTCCCATGTTGCTTAAATCCTTTAATGTAAATGTTGCCTTTAGCAACAATAATACTATAAAGAATATCTTAATCAGGAATTCACCAGAAAATTCTCTTCGTTGCATCTGTAAAGTTCTTGTGGAAACTGTGATAAATTTTATGTTGGTCAGACTGGTAAGGATCTTTCTGTTAGGCTTAAGCAACATAAATATGGTATAAGAACGGGACAAGAATCAAATGCCTTGTTCAATCATGTTAAAAACTATGATCATTGTATTGACTGGAGTAACGCCATCTCAGTTGTTAACTCTAACTCTATTACCAAGAGAAATATCATTGAATCTTGTATTATTAGAAACACAAGGAATTATAATTTTAAATCCATGCTTTTATTCGAGGAGATAAGATATTGTGATAATGTTGTTTCAGTCCCTCTCAACCTAGCGTGTTATACTGACTTGCTGGTGAGAGAAATTTCTTTGACACACTTTAAGAACTTGTCTCCGTATGATTCTCTTTCTCTCCGTGAGAATAAAGAGGACATATTTTACTGCATTATATGCCATCCTGATTGTTCCTTCATTGTTATCAGTTTGTATTTGTCCAGCTCATTTAGATCGTTTGAGAATCATGTACCATTAACATCACCATGCACCTTTATCCTGCGGTTACTCTTCCCATCACGTATTCTTTAAGTAAGATACAATTATTTCTATAAATTAAGGCTATGTCTTGTTAAGAGACCCCATCCCACTTTGTCTTTTTCTTTTATTTCCCTTTTGGCTATCATGTATGCCTCTGGACATAACATATGAGGTGGCATCTCTACTAAGTTTTGTTACTACAACTCTAGCAATATCACTTGCATTTTTCCTAATTCGATCTTTCAATCCCAGCTCCTCGCTATTCACTGCTTGTCAATCTGCATTGTACATAGTATCTTCAGTCTGGTCATTCCATCACTTAACATTTCTGACCGGTCTTTGGTACTGGCATCCTCTTGCCTCATCTAATGCCACCCGGCTATAACTTCTATTTGTGCGTGTGTGTTTGTGTGTGTTTATGGGTTTTTTTTTAGTGCGTTCTTGTAGTTGTGTGTATATATGTAAACCTTATATATGTTTAAGTGTGTTCGCGTTTTTGACTTTTTTTTCCTATCTGTGTGTGTGTGTGTGTGTGTGTGTGTGTGTGTGTGTGTGTGTGTGTGTGTGTGTGTGTCTACTTGTCAATATGTCTGTCTATCTGTTTGTCTGTCTGACTAGTATACTCCATTTTTATTGTTCCAGTCTGCATTGCACTATTTTTCAAGAATTATATTCAGTTCACATTAGGCACATTTCTATTCCCAGCTAGTGCCAGACGTCGTGGTACATTGATACAAGAAACAAAGGTATCCATCTGGCATGATAAATCTCCTCTCCGGATAATTTCATTGGACTTAGATTACAAAAGCGGATTCCAATATGTGTTGGTGCTGAGTAAGATGGTAGGATCATTTGCAGCAGCGGCTCGTGCTCGTAACTATCATGTTGAATGTTATTACCAAACTTCAGCCAGTTTACCCGTCGTCCCTTAATGACACCCTAATCTTGCTGCGGATTACACATTAGAAGGTTAACATTATCTTGAAAAATCCCGTCCTTTGATGATTGTTAATATGATCTATTATTACCTATTTCTCAAATCTATCCAGGAAAAGCGAGAGAGAAACCTGCTGACTGGATGTGGTTCATTTTAGATATTACACAGCAGCAGCACTTCGCCTGGTAACATACCAGAAGACGCTAATCCAAATGTTCTCATATCATGTGAGTTACGTGAAGTATGAGTCAAAAATGTATAGTAGTTTCATTACTTTGTTATTGCGGGGAAAGGTGTTTGTGCTTTCAATGAGTCTAAGAAAGAATATACTGGTCGAATATTTGTGGATCGTCAAAAAAAAAATAAAAAAATATCGAGAAAAAAAGATAAAAAAAAAATAGATCCTGTTATTTGACCTTTGTTGTCTATATCTGCAGAAGTGGAAGGTGTTTCGTAGAGATATGGAATGCAGAAGGATAAAAGTTTTACAAATTGCAATCCTTGTCACATAAGCATCAAAAGTTCTATAGCATAAACCGAGGAAGAATCTAAATGATTCACCTAAAACTTCATAGGTTATGAATGTTGTGGAGGCAAGTGATAAGAGCATTCACGCCATTTTGTAAGATTAACTTTTGTCTAAGAAAAGAAGAGATTACAAGGGTTCAATATTGAATTGCTGACGGCCATATGATAATCATGTACAACATAGAATTCTTGATTAAACGCAATCTACCGAATGGCTGCGGCATACAAACACTCAGTTCTTAGGAGCAGAAACCAAAGTAACATGTACAGTAGAGAGAACGAGCACCAACATTGAGGCATACGACAAGTAGGCCAAGTTGTGATGTCGGATTGCTCGAGACTCAACTCTGTCCAGCAAGTAATTAGAGCTGGTGCCTCACCAGATGTAGGAGCTCTGTGCTATACCATTGTTGTGGTATGAAGATATGACTAAAGTATATGACTTACGTCGAGCATTTATACAACGCACGTCAGTCCGTCTAGGAATATGCTTGTGTTTCTAGTCAGGACGTTATTCGGCTTCATAGTTATTTTTCTAATAGCAAGATAAGCAGACATATGAATGATAACTAGACTTACAATGAAAATGATAAAAGGACATATAATTCACATGACTACGACCAGCCAACTACATATGTGATGTTAATGAATCACGTGAAAATAATCCTACTGGAGGTAAACAAAAGGCACAGAGTAAACCTTCACTGGTCGAACTTCAGAAAATTATTGGTGTGCTGCAGACTGACCTGTTCTATCGCATATACTTGTACATTGAGGACAACTTGTTTTCGAAAGGTATGGGGCTTCATACCAGAGAGCTCTTAAATAGTTTCTTTTTCCTCATGATGGTCCTGGAAGCTGGTACAAAAATTTCAGTTAAGTCGCATTTGTCCATCTGCTTGGTAATACTCTGGCTTCCCGTGCTCTCAATCTTGGTTTGAAGGCCTTTCACCAAAACCTTAGGTAAATAACTCATTCATCACCTCACTTGGTTGGCTCAGATGGTTTACCTCTCACTTGCTGGTATGATCACAGAATGATTGGATTCTTGAGTTACTTGGTTTCTGGCCCACTCCCAAGTATAAGTGCTACACTAGCGTGTCTTGGTGTTCGTGGATCATTCAACGGTAGCAAGAATATTCGTAGAACTCCAGCTTTAGTGTGTGGGTGCAGACTGACACATAGACCTGATAACACAGCACATATGTAGAGGAGTTGCTGCCCATGCCGATGGGGGCTCCTGGAAGCTGTACAACACCTGTGCAAGATTATATGGACGCGCACTCCAGGTTAACGCAACCAATGAGGCTTCTTGGAAATGACTGTTGAACTTATTAAAGCAAGTGTAAAACACAGAGAGCGACTGTAATAATCTCTCCAGTTGAGGTTATGTATACTTATGGGCGTACTGGCGATACGATAGGTAACTCTGACCCTTAATGTGTCATGATATCAACGATAGACATCATTCCTTGTTATGGCTATGAATTAAAGGAAAAAAAAATATGCATGATCTGGAACTCTAATTCGAAAAGGTAGTCTTTAATGACCCTCTTAAAATCAGTGTAGGACATGTGCTATAGTCAGCAATATCTGAAAAGGTTTGATGAGTCAGGGACTGGCAGTGTGTGTCGCAATATTTAGTTGCTGATGCGAAGTCGAACTCTCAATCTCTCGTTTTTGTCTAGCTGGAACTATAGATATTCTGGTTACCTTTAAGATTTTGTTTCTCTTAGAAAATCCATTGGTTTTCATTCTGACTGTCATTACCACAAGGCTGACAGCCTAGGATATATAGTTCGTCTTCACATACCCTGGTTCAGTCCACTGATAGCACGTAGACCCTTGTATACCACACCGTTCCTATTCAGTCTATCCCATAAATGCCTTTCACCCTCCGGCATGTTCAAGCCCCGATCACTCAAAATCTTTTTCACTCCATTTTCTCCATCTTCAATTTGGTCTCCCTCTTCTCCTTGTTCCCTCCACTTCTGACTCATATCCTTTTAGTCAAACTTTCCTTGCTCAAGCCATTTCAGCACACCCTCTTCAGCTCTCATCCATACTTTATTACCACACATCTCTCTTACTCTTTTATTACTTATTTGATCAAACAATCTTTTACCATATATCATTCCCAGACTTGTTATTTCCAACACCTTCATCCTAATCCGCAAATCCTCATCTATGGCCCATGCCTTGCATCTATATAACATTGTTGGGATTACTATGCTTTCAAACACATCCATTTTTTGCCATGTCAGCTAATGATTTCTCTTCCCACTCATTCCTCAATGCACCCATAATCTTTACCCCCTCACCCAACCTATGGCTCACTCCCACTTCCATTGCTCCACTTGCCACAATGTCCACACACATGTATCTAAAACGCTTCACTTCCTCCATTTTTCGCCATTCAAACTAACGCCAATTAACACGTCCGTCTACCTTGCTAGACCTAACGACCTTACTTTATTCATATCTATTCTCAATTTCTTCCTTTCACACTCTCTTCCAAACTCTTTCACCAACTTCTGGAATTTCTTACTCGTTTTTATAACCATTGCTGTGACATACCTAGTCAATAAATGACTCACTTTCCAGGTCTCCCTCATCCCTCACAGAGTGCATACTCTCTCTTCCCGCTATTAGCCTTAAATGTACCTACCTCACCACCCCATTCCATTAACAAATCAAATGATCATTGTGATATCACACATCACTGCTGAAGAAGTACCTTCACCTGGAGCACTCACTCTCCTCTCTTCCTACTCGCATGCAGGCCTTAGACCCTTCATAAGACTTCTCACTACTGCTACCGTATAATCTTAAGACCTTCCACAAGGCATCTCTATCATCTCAAGCAATGCTTTCTCGAAACCAAATAAACGCCGCTCACAAAGTATTTCTCACACACTTTCTTTAAAGCAACACCTGATCCACATATCCTTTATCGTTTCTGAAACCAAATTGTTCTTCCCAGTCTGATGTTCCGTACATTCCTTCACCCTCCTGCTGAATGGTTGCAATAGAACAGCTCTGGCCCCACCATATGACTATGATATGAAATCAATTATCAATCTGGCCATATTTTTGATATATAATTTGACCTTACACCATGATTCTAGGTCTGGGTTTACAGAGTAACCTTGGCCCTAGGAGTTAAGCATTCCCATGTCTTCAACACCAGTGGAGTAAGACTTCCTGCTTAACATGACTTAAGCAAGGTTCAGTAGGCCAGCTGCCAGCCCCTGTACTGACTGAGTAGCACCCATACCTCTCCTGGTAACTCTGATACACCGAGCTTCATAGAGAGATGATTAGATTCATATGATCTATAACTTCTCTTCAAATACACATGTTGCATTTTGGTTATACGTACGCCTGCTATATGTGTGCTTGCTGTGTACTGTGAATGCATCGTGTCCACTATAAGTATTTCATGTTCACTGTCTGTACCTCATATAACACATCGTTATTCCTCTTCACCCTATGTACTTCACGTTCACCATGTGTGTTGTGCGTTATTGCCAACGAACTAGAATCATGTTCAGAATACAAGCACCACCTTCTGCACAAAGTCATAATATTCACATTATTGTACCATTTTCTTTTTCCTCCACTCCTATCGTAAGTGTATCAGTTCAGTTATGTTGCCCATACCTTAATTCAGGTATTCCATTTGTGCCTAAGTGCCTCATGATGAGAGAGAGAGAGAGAGAGAGAGAGAGAGAGAGAGAGAGAGAGAGAGAGAGAGAGAGAGAGAGAGAGAGAGAGAGAGAGAGAGAGAGAGAGAGAGAGAGAGAGAGAGAGAGAGAGAGAGAGAGAGAGAGAGGCTACATTCTGTCAGATGACGCTCTACCGAGCGACAGTCTGCCAGATGACATTCTTCTCGGCGACACTTTTCACATGACGTTCTGCCAGGCGACACTCTGGCAGATCACGGTCTGCCAGACGAAACTCTGGCAGATGACGTGCTGTCAGGTGACATTCTAGCAGATGACGTGCTGCCAGGTGACATTCTAGTAGATGACGTTCAGCCAGGTGGCATTCTAGCAGATGACGTTCTGCCAGGTGACACTAGCAGATGACATTTTGCCTGGTCATTCTCTAGCAGATGACGTCCTGCCAAGTGACACTAGCAGATGACGTTCAGTCAGGCGACACTGGCCCATTAGGTTCTGCCAGGCGACGCTGGTAGATGACGTCCTGCCAGGTGACACTCTAGCAGATGACGTTCTGCCAGGCAACACTCTGGCAGATGACGTCCTGTAAGGTGACATTCAAGCAGATGACCTTCTGCCAGGCAATATTCTAGTAGATGACGTTCTGTAAGGTTACACTCTGGGACATTAAGTTCTGTCAGATGACGTTCTGCTAGGCGGCATTTTATCAGATGACGTTTTGCCAGGCGACATTCTAGCAGATGACGTTCTGCCAGGCTACACATTGGCAGATCACGTTCTGCCAAGCAACACTCTGGCAGCTCACGTCCTGTCTGGTGACATTGTAGCAGATGACGCTCTGCCAAGCGACACTCTGGCAGATCGCGTCCTGCCTGGTGACATTGTAGCAGATGACGCTCTGCCAGGCTACACTCAATCAGATGACATTTTGCCAGGTGACAACAGAAGATGACTTTCTGCAAGACGATATTCTAACAAATGGCATTCTGTCAGGTCATACTCTAGCATATGGCGCTCTGCCAGGCGACTACCTGGCAGATGACGTTCTGCCAGGCGATACTCTGGGAGATGGCATTCTGCCAGGCATCACTCTGGGAGATGACGTCCTGCCAAGTGACACTCTAGCAGATGACGTCCTGGAAGGTGACACTCTAGCAGATGACGCTCTGCCAGGTGACGGTCTTACAGATGACGTTCTGCCAGGCGACACTAGCAGATGACGTTTTGCCAGGCAACACTCTGGCAGATGACGATCTGCTAGGTCATACTGTCAGATGCCGTACTGCCAGGCGACATTCTAGCATATGACGTCCTGCCAAGTGACACTAGCAGATGACGTACTGCCAGGCGACACTATATCAGATGACATTCTGCCAGGTGACATTCTTGCAGATGAGGTTCTGCCATGTGACATTCTAGCAGATGGAGTTCTGCCAGGCTACACTCTGGCAGATGACGTTCTGTCAGGTGACACTCTTGCAGATGACGTTCTGCCAGGTCATGCTTTAGCAGATGACTCTGCCAGGCACCACACTGGTGGATGACGTTCTGCTAGGAGACACTTTGGAAGATGACACTCTGCCAGGCGACACTCGGGCAGATTACGTTCTGCCAGGCGACATTCTGGCAGATGACGTTCTGTCAGGCGACATTATAGCAAATGAAATTCTGCCCGGCGACACCCTGGCAGATGACGTTTTGCTAGGCGACACTCTGACAGATGACGTTTTGCCAGGCGACATTCTGGTAGATAACGTTCTGCCAGGCGTCATTCTGTCAGATGACGTTCTGCCAGGTGACACTCTGGCAGATGACGCTGTGCCAAGCGACATTGTGGCAGACGACTCTCTGACAGGCGACACTGTAATACAAAATATCATAGCAGACGACGATCTCTCATACCTCGCTATAGCAGACAATAGTTTAATGGATGACACACCAGCTGACTCATCTCGGAGACGACACTATAGCAAACGAAGTTTTAGCATATGTTTACAAATCGCGTGTTTTACTAGAGGAATTTCTTGGTGGCATTATCCTAGATGAGGACACTTTAGTATACTACCTTCAGGATAATGATACTTCAGTGGTCGATAAACTGGCTTAGGATGGTCTAGAACGAAAGGCTGTACCAGGTAACACTCTACCAGACAACGCTCTGCCAGATGCTCCAGCAGACAACCTTATTCATGCATACGGTGCTACAGCAGATAGCCTCATTAACGCAGAAGATGCTATTGCAGGTAACCTCATTCAGGCAGACGGTGCTCCAGCAGACAACCTCATCCAGCAGAAAATACTCCAGCAGACAACCTCATCCAGCAGAAAATACTCCAGCAGACAACCTCATTTACTTAGAAGGTGCTACAGCAGACAGCCATATTCACTTAGAATTTGCTACAGCAGACAACATTCCAACAGCCAAAGGTCTTCAGGCACAAGGATTCTACAGCAGATAACATTCTCTCACCCAACATTCAGTAGCCGAAGCTTCAGCAGATGACGTCCTCCAGAAGACAGTCTTGTAAACATCACTCGAGCAGACATTTGCTCACATGATGTTCTAACAGACGATACTCTAGCAGACTAAGTCTAGCAGGCGACGACTTAGTAAACGTGTATAGCAGACATCGCTCTAGTGAGCATATGTCTAGCAAACGACGTTCAGAAGATAACATTTCGACAGACGAGACGCTGTAGCAGATGGTTTTCATCCAAGCAACGGTCTGTCAGTTGACGTTCTACCTAAGGACAGACAATGCTCTAACCACCGACACGGGCAAACAACGTCAATCAGACAACGATGTGATAGGCCAGACCCTGGGAGACAACCTTACAACAATTTGTCCTCAAGTTTACCACCATGTAGCAGACGACGCTCCAGCAGACGTCAGTGCATCAGATGATGATGCAAACACAGCGCTCTGTCACACACAGTTCGTCATGTGTGGGAGGTAACGTTATCAATAACAAAAGGTAAATCACTCTCTCCACAACAGGATTTTCTATGAACAGGTGAAGAAGGTAAATCTGGACATATTCACAAACCATATGCAATCTACATCTTCTAATCCTGTAAAGCAGTTACCACAAAGTACGTAGATGTATAGGTCATAAGGATTCTCCAAAACACTAACTAGATTTGTCAAACAGAGACAACCAATATGACTAAGATCATTATTAAACAAACTATCGAATGAAGACTTGCTCTTCCTTTAAATGATATTCAGAGTTTAGTTTGGATTATGAATCCCGCTATTATGTGGAATGCCAAGAAGCTCTGGCTTGGGGATTCCACTCTGTATATCGTATGGAGTAAAGTTGTCATAATAAAAACCCTGCCAGTATACGCATTGTTTATACGCATGGCTGCGATATTGCAGTAGACTTGGTAAGTGAGAGTACAGACTACAGACAGAATCACCGGTACAGTGATGTAACGAAAGCGAAAAGAAATAGTAAATTCAGTCCCGAAATCAACTCCAAGGAAAATAAGTTTAATGTACACAAATGCCCGGATCATCATTACGGAACGCGATGAACTTATATCCTATATAGTTACTGAAAAACCGAACGTTATTGCAATCTCAGAAACATGAGTGAACTCTACGAATGAACACCTAATCGCCGATTTAGAAAGACCCGGATACAAGCGATTTACGAAAAGATCGCTTATGCGGGGTAGGTGGGGGAGTTTTGATCTACGTTGATAACATATTAAGTGCTATTAAGATAGGCAAGTAGACACACACACACACACTTACGACTCTTGTGTTGACATTATTGACAAGTTCAAAATTTACCTAATTCTCGACGTTATGTAGAGACCTCCTAACCAGAAAGAAGACAACGATAAGAAATTATACAGTGAAATAAAATCTATAGTAAACAGTAAAGAGATTATGGTAGTAGGAGACTTCAACAATCCAAACATAAATTGGAACACGTGAACAGGTGACTGAGAGGGAACGAGACTAACGGAACTGGTTGGAAGCACTTTTCTACAGCAGTCAATCATAAAACTGAATACAGGTGAAAACATTCTTGATCTTGTCGTCACCAGTGACACAAACTTAATCAACGCTTGGGAAGAAGGCGACTTTGTCAAACAGAGATCACATTTTGATTAGACTAGAGATAAAAATCAATTATGAAATCAATGACAAACTCTTGATCCCAGATTACAAGCGAGCGAATTTTGTAAACATTGTACACGAAATTCGCAGTACCAATTGAAAGTAACTTCTTGATGTTTACACAGTAGAGAAAATGTGGAATAATTCGAAAAAACATTACTCGAGATTGAAAATAGTTTTTTCCACAGATTACAAAGAGAACTTGCAATGTTTGAAAACTAGAGAATAGAGGGACTAATTTCCCCAAAGAAAATGGGAATATGAGATGGGAATCGCCAGGATTTATTGAAAATCCAAAGAACGTAAACGCACGGAAGAAAAAATATTCCTTGAAATTTAAGAATAATCCCAAGGAGTTCTTCAAATATATAGAAGACAATAAAAGAGGAATTGGACCATTACGAAACGAGAATGACACTAACTACTGACGACAAGGAAATGGCTACTATACTGAATTATTCCTTTAACTCTGCATTCACAACTGAAGAAACATTTCGAATGCCGGAACCAGTGAAAATGTTTCAAGGATCTGATGAAAGAGGGTTGAAGGTTAGAGAAATGACGATCTCTGAGGTACTTAAATACCTGGGCCAAATAAATCCTAACAAATCCAACTGCCAGATAAATTAACTCCAAGATTTTTAAAAGAGGTCAGCACACAGCTGAAATACCCCATAACAAAAATATTTAATAAATCTCTATCGGATGGTCAGGTGCCAACTGACTTGAAACTAGCAAATGTTACTCCTATAAATAAAAAAGGAGACAAAAAGTTTGCCTTTAACTTCTGCCAAATTAACTTTACGTCAGTGTTAGGAAAAAAGATGGAAATACTAATACGAGAAAGAAATGTCACATATCTAGATCAAAAAACGATGTCAGACAACCAACAGGAATCCTGCAATAGAAGATCCTGCCTGACAAATTTCCTGGAATCTATAAATGTTGTTTATCATAACTGGGACGAAAAGGCACCGTCTGATGTAGAATATATAGGTATCCAAAAGGCTTTCGGTAAAGTACCTCACAAGAGACTTTTACATAATTCTAAAGCCCTCGGAATCAGTGAAGAACTCTTTACATAGACCAGAGACTGGCTTACCGGAAGAAAGCGAGAGTTTGTCAAACAGCGATCACAGTTTGATTAGATTAGAGATTAGAGATAACACATCGAGTGGTGTGCCACAGACGTCGGTCGTAGGCCCAATTCTTTTCATAATATACATTAGTGACCTAGAACTTCGTCTCATATCTAAGATCGCCAAATTTGTTGACGATACCAAACTAGAAGGTAGAGCTGCAAACAAGCAGAACCGTGAAATGATTCAGAGAACTTAACTTACTAGCAGAGTTGTCAGACAGATGGCAAATGAAGTTTAATGTAGACAAGTGTAAAGTTATGCGCTTTGGAGACAAGAATATACGTTATGACTTAAAACTATTCGGAAACTCTCTAACTAGAATAAGTGAAGAAAAGGATCTTGGAGTTGACATTAGCAACAATCTGAAGTAGAATAAACAGTGTCAAGCAGCATGTATGAAAGGCAATCCAATGTTAGCCAATGCTAGGTTTCATTGCCAGGAACATAAGACACCAGAAACAATTCTCAAACTTTATAATTCTCTAATAAGACCACACCTTGAATATGCAATCCAGTTTTCGTCACTAGACTATCAAAAAACAAGGAATAAGTAGAGCAAGTACAAAGACGTGCGACAAAATTGATTCCATCCCTTAGAAACCTGGCATACGATGAGAGGCTAAAGCAATTGGATCTCTTCTCCCTTAAATAACGTGGACTTCGCGGCGACTTAATCCAAGTGTTCAAAATTCTGAACAAGATCGATGAAGTAAATCACGAACATCTTTTAGAAATACAAGAAAATATGATCACCAGGACAAATAGAAGAAAACTCAAAGCTACAACATGTATTACGGACATGGGAAAAACCTTCTTTTCCTATAAGTGTGTTGAACAATGGAATAAGTTACCGTCAGACGTAGTGAATGCTAAGATTAAAATAACTTAAAGAGTTATTTAGACAAATATTCTAAAAATCCACACATTCTCTGAGAAGAACATCCGAAGTAAACTGTGTAAACGATAGTGGTAACGGGGAACAGTCGAAGGCTAATGTACAAGAAGCGGGGAGTCGGTGATCGTTTAAAGAACTGCAGAGCAGAATTACATTTTCTTGTCAAGTTAAACTCCTGTGTTTCTTTTACCAGTCAACCCAGTCGTGGGCCAGTCAGACCTCCTGTTGTTTGTCTTTCTCATGTAAATTCATATAATCTCATGAGAGGCTGGAACACTACCACCCACCCGGTACGACTGCATATTTCAGTTTTCCAGGTCGATACCCAGCGACCAGAGCCACGGCAGAAGTGATTGTGTTGGACAGTGACTTCAGTCGTCGCTAGAGGAAATGCAGGTGTCATCACAGATCAAAAACGTTGCCGGATTTCGACTGCTGGTGTTCATGTTGCAAGTGAAAAGTTACCTTTCGCGAGGCAGTACAGCCGGAGTACAATCTTCTCAAAGAATTTCTCACTCCAAGGGAACCATCTCTTCCCTGCTACTGGTTGTAGCACAGCTGCAGAGTCCTCTACAGTTGGGAGCCCTTTGGGACATGATAACAATAGTAGTAATAACGATAATGATAATAATAATGAGTAATAATGATAATAATGATAATAATAATGATAATAATAATGATAATAATAATAATAATTATGATAATAATAATTATGATAATAATAATGATAATGATAATAATAATAATGATAATAATAATAATAACATACTTAGAAATCAGATGCCGAACTTTATTTGGTCAAATGATATAGTATTAATCTGTTGAGCAAACATTCCATATACCCTACCAGACTGATGCTAAAACATGAACTGCAAATATATTAACAGATATTGTACATCTTAGGATAGTATGATTTATCTTAGATATTGAAAGTAATCTGGTGACTGGTCATGGTTCTAACAGACTGTGTAATCGTAACGGTGGCCTCAATGTTGGACCAATTTTTCCCTAAAACCAAGTAAACCTAAAACCCTGGTCCGAACTGTAGTCCTGGCATCGGTTGTTTCGTGCTACACAACACCTCAACTTGTATTGCTTTAAAGTTTAGCGTGTGGGAAGTCGCCGCAGTTATAGCTCACTACTTACGACATTGTTCAGAGCCACGTGACCAGGTAGAGAGGATTGCCCCAAGACCAAGTGGAAACAAGAGTCCTGTGTCTGTAACAGTTGCTTGGTCAATTATCGATGGCCACTGTGATGAGCTGCCAGACTCATCGTAATCTGAGCACCTAACTGTTTACCCGAAGTACCTGGAAACTGACGGCGAATAAGATAACAGAACCAGTTAATGAACTCTACAATAACCAGTATCATGAACTTCTGGCCCAAAATTCCTGTGCCACCTCTGTAATTCCTTTGCACTACCGCTTACAAGATGAACATTGGACGCACAATAAACAAACTGTTATTCACAGCAGAAGAGAATTTGTTGTGAACGAAGATTTCAATAGAAATCTTCCAGGTTTGCAGTCGCTCTGGAACGCCCAGATACATAACCTATAATTCTCAGAATGACAGCGCAATTGTTTTCCTTTTCATATATTCCTGAACAATCAACGAGAGTTCAGCTCTACAAACACATGAGAAGCTCTCATTAATATTTTTTCATTCTCTTCTTAAAATTTCTTTCTCTTTCATCAGAGATGGCCTGAAGAGGCCATGGTTTTCTCTGTCTGTGTCGATCACAATGAAACAGAAAAAGACAAGTTTAGAAATGGCTAAGGTCTCTTGGGACGACCTACTTTGTACGGGTATGGTTTACTGTGCGTCTGTTTACCCTTGAAAGAAAGATATTACAAACATTCTTCACAGTAAAGGTCCTGAGACTTCGTCATTGAGAAAGACTACTTGTGGCATTATCTGCGGCTAGGACTATGTAGAACAGGACCAGCTGGTGTAGTCTCGGTAATGATGAGGACAATATCAATTTTTTTTTCTACCACATCTAAGTTCTCTGGCTTGTTTAGACACCTGTGTTTTTCACAGGACTACATCTCATCTCCCAGCATCAAACGTGATATTGCTTCTGTCCATAACAACAAGTACAAGTAAGTCATTCACTTTCTCTGCGTTAAGTGATATTACAATAGTAAGTCTGTGAATCAGGGATGTGGCTCTGATAGAAAAGGCGAAACAGTGAATGATGTTGATATTTTCTTGAGTCTACCTCTGTACCAGAAAAAGATAGATAGCAAATAACTGGTTGTCATCAGTAGATTGTTACTAAGCAGTATATACCTAGAAAGCATACTTCTAATTGCTAGAAATATTTAGATGACGATGAATCAGTAGTGGACAAAGTTCAAGTAAAGCTTATCCAAAATCAGAAAAATATTTCTTAATCCTTTTCATCCTTTGAATTTCCTTTTCTTTTTTTAATCACATTCGGAAAAACTATAAAGAAATCTGTTTTAGCCAACTTTGCATGGTAAACATTTACGAAAGACAACCTGGGGGTCCATCCTCGCGAATCAAATAAGATATAAGCGACCAGTCTGACAAACACGTCACTATCTTCATCTCTTATCGATTGTGAGTAAACTAAATTGTAACAGTTTAGTCTTTTAAGTGGCACTAAACCTGGCTAGCCAAACTAAGAATTGATCAAAAAGCTCAGGTTTAATAGATACGATTTTCATAAAGAGGAAAGGCTGCGTTACAGTCAAACATGATTTTAGAACTTTTAAATGAATTACAAAGACCAGAGTCCTTAGACTCAGCAGGCCGCCAGGCATCCATTCTTTAAACACTGGAATGTCTGTTCCACCGACAACTTAATATTAACGCTCTTAGTGGATACTTGTAACACGTCAGTACATATATCCCGTAACCATGAAATCAGGTCTGTTTCTATATCTCTCTCTGGAGCCCCAGGTATTTTCTCTCAGGGCTACACATGGGCACCTAGAGTCTAGTAACCCTCACAGCAAGTGGAGACCCGCTGTGGCACTTTCACCTCGTATAACAAACTCGTCATAAATCCAACTATTGGATAAAGCTACGTGAAAAGCTAGGAAAGATGGCACTCGGGGAAGACGATGAAACTTCACACATATGAACTATATACACAGTACATAGTGCAGGGAGTACACACTGTAATGTGTCTAAGTGTGGGGAGAAGTCTTTGATGAAATGGTATAGCCATGTGAATCAACAGCGGGAGATCGATCATGTCAGGTCAGGCAAAGTAGGATTTGTGTATCTAGATGTAGTAGTAACATGGGAAGATAATCACTCTAGCATGGTAGGGATACTTGGTATATATCTGTTTATAAACTTGGCTTAAACTTAGAGAAGTCTGAAATCTTCGAAACAGAAGTCTACTGGGACATCAAGAAAAACATTTAGTCTCTAACTAAGGACTTCGGGACAGTTAAGAAATTTTCTCACCCAGCATTACCAAAGGATTTACAGCCTCACGGAAGACTAACAACAGACTGCAGAAACATTCATGATTTTGTCCATATTGGTGTCTTGCCTTGACAGACTTGGCTCTAATAGAAGGATAGAGAAATAATTCTAAAGACCTCATCATCTGGTCCAAGAGAATTAATTGAACACTTTTGAGCTGAAAAAAAAAATCTGAAGGTTAGAGACGTTTTTGGGTCATTTGTTTGTTGTTAGAAATGAGCTGGCAACATATGTGACTCATTTTCAAATTCACTTGTCTGTTACCATACATAGGTGATTTTGCTTTTGTGACATGACAACAGTATTCGTCCAGCTACATGTGCTACAGTTACTAGATTAGCGATCTCCGACCAGTCTCTCACTTCAGTGGTAGGATGGATTCAATAGATTTTGACTGTTCCCCTTTTGAGCGAGTGGTTATAGCTCGATTTCATTGCTTCAAACAAATAGCCTTTGATTCTTAGGATATCTACTTAGGATCTTAACAAGTCATCTTCTATTGTTTAGCTAATCATAAGGAATCAACAGACAACTTACTGGATGGCAGATGGCCACAGATAATAAAGAATGTGATGATGGTAATGTTGCCAGCCGAAACAATGTTTTTGACGCATTGTTGCGCCTCAAGTATGTTGATTACCCAACCAAAGACTATGTGTTGCCAACAGTAAGAAAACAGGTTGACCAGTTCGTGGTTGATGTATGAACACTTTATCGACGAGAGTGCTGATCGGCTGTCGTCACGGTGACCATTGCGGAATATATGGATGGTTTCTTCGCGTCCCAGAGTGCGAGGAGGATCGCAAGTAACTCGAAGGTCGTCGTGGATGATTCATTTGATAACGTGCGATCTGAGCAACGGTGTGGTGATTCTCTCTCCCTCTAGGTAACGAACCGTCGTTGATCCAGATCTTCCATCTTCCTGAACACCACCATGGCAGTAAAAGATTTCCTCTGGGTTCCCGTTTTATAGTCTCTCGGACTTTGGTTCTTATCTCCAGTACAGTCACTTAATTTTCTTTTTCTTTTTCTACGATGATGTCCACAATTTGGAGTTGGGCAGGTCGTCGATCCTCCCACTTGGAGACAGGTGGAAACCTCAGGATGGGTGTTGTGATGTCTTGCCGCACGTTAAGTGGGTCAAGTTTTCTAACAGTGTTTTTAGTCCAACTAGTGACACTGTCTGAAATCTAATGTGAACTCAACAAATGTCGCTTTGTCTCTCTGGGTAGATTCGCAGGCACCTTTGGAGGATAGTGAGTTCCATTGGAGTAATTCTCTCTTTATCTGTGAGTAGCTGTAACTCCAGTTGTATTTTATCCAGTATCTCGGACATCCAGGATGATTCTCATGGCTTGTTTTTGCAGTTTTTCAAGTTCATTCATCGGTGATACGTAATCGATGATTCTCCTGACCAAGGAAAGGTATACCTTGCGGAGCATATTGGTGGAAGACCCAACTCAACTGACCCGTATGTTACAACTTGAAGACATCTTAATCCCTTCTCGCAAGGAATTTTGATTTTTTTTTTTTCTATTTCCTGTCCCGCAACATTTCTTATTACTCATATGAACTCCCAGGTAATTGTAGATAGCAATTGTCTCTTGTGGATGATCATGTCGAAATCACATCACAGCGACTAGAATGGACAAAAAAGTCGTCTTCACCTGGTCCTTATCACACACTGGAATACCTGGCAACGTTGTCGCTGATCACTAAGCACGACAAGAATGACATCAACTACGATATACATTACTCCAGTAAATGGATCTAATTAGGATAGCTAGAACTCTGTATGATAGGTACATAAATAGATTACAGCCCTGAATAAACGTGAAATGCCATACCAAGTGGGGTCATATATTATCATTCCAGTGACAGTATGGTGGAGCTCGTAAATGTTACTCCAGTAAAAGTCCTTAGACCGATTGCAGCATATATTCCATAAGAGTGGGATGCTTTAAGTCACTCTGTAATCAGGAATATCTCCACGTTGTTCTTCAAGTTGATTCAATAGTGGCACTCCCTACTTTCTTGAGAAGCCCCTGTGGTGTAACCCTAACGACTGTATAGCCAAGACAGCTTTGCTAACGAATAATTTAGTCGTTCATTGTTCAATGAAACGAGAGGAGTTCCACTCCTGCTGTAGCATACGCACAGCCCCTGCAAGGTATGGCCTAACAGTACCTGCCTGTATGCTAAAGTGAATCGGAAACAAGGGGATTCACAGAGACTTATCCACTGTTTAGTGCCACAAATAGAAATAGAAATATAATACATTTGCAATGTAGATATATTGAATATCTCATTTCGAAGAGGTAATTCTTAATCTTGTTGAGGATGCAGCTAAAGAGATTCAAAGGAGCTGGTTAAGGAGATTAATGAGATACGTGACGTTCCTGTATTGTTGGAGTGGATGATGCTTGTTATTCAGAGTACACGACTCTAGATAAACAGCTGTGATGACTCTTCCTAGTCTTGTTTCAGTGATTGTCACAGCTACGAGTTATTACACTCACACATTCCACAAATTGCGTCTGAGACAAAAATGAACGAGGCCGTGAATATCTTGTCCTTCTTAGAGATTACTGGATCAGCCTCATATAGATGGCAAGAATTTGGTACTGCTACTACGGAGGATAAATGAAAATTGTGGTCAGATAAGTTTTGCAGACAAATAAAAAAGTAGAGAGAATCCACAATTAAAACTATAAGTTTTTATAATAAAATTCTTCCTTAAACGCGTTTTTTATATCATTTTTGGCAGTCCTTTTTAAGGAAAAGTCTCAATTTTCGGACAAAAGATTCGTCATGATCTGTATCTTAAGAGGATCAACTCTCGTAATCAGTTTTAATGCTGATTTAGTGGTAAATATTTCCAGTCTTCATGGATCCCACTGGGTTAGATTTCGTCATACGTTCTCGAGCGCCACAGAAACACGTCATCTTACATTCTTTATACAGAACGAGTGTGACTACAGTTACAGGTGAAGGTATTCAAACTGAGTCTTGCCTCTCGATAAGGCTGACACTCCTTGGCTACTTTAGAATGTTTCCCGTCTTCTATTCCCTTAGTGTTGCTCATAATGATCTGTTTTTTCCTTCCTGACAAAGGTGCTTTCGTAGTTCTTTCTGTTGACAGAGCCACAGTTATAACTGGAGATTAATACAGACAGATGTTCTTTCTTGTTGGTGTGTGAATCAATTTCTCTCCCACCGGTGGACCACTGCCACCAAATGTCCTAGGCAGGCACTCGCCTTCCAACGGTCATCCTCGGTGGTCAAGCGGGTGGGAACATGCGTGGGGACAGCCTTGTATGAGGCGATGTCTCCAGCTCACCATGACAGAATCTGCCTGGCGTCGTGTGTGACCAAAGGGATTAGACGGCATCCAGGACGAGGCCCCTCGCTCACGGAGCAGGATACTTGGTGGTCAGTGGGCTGGTATAGACCTCCTTTCTTGATCTTCTGAGGTTGTACATCTCTGTGCAGGAACCTACCCACCACAGACAATGCCGACATTATCACTCACCTACAAATGAGGCATTAACGTGGGTCCTTAAGATACGACCGATTTCCGCTGGATCTGTACATTTGTGTTCTAGGGGATAAAATATTTCCGATAAGATGTACGGCAATGTAAAAAAAAAAAAAAAAAACAGTTATCGTGTTTTGAAGAGGCCCTCTTTCGGAAATGGAGATAACAATATGTTGTTTTGTATACCAACTTATATACAAGTGTTGAAAAGAGAAAATGTAGAAAGGTAACGATTGGAAAATGGGATTCTGAGAATAGCCTACAACTACAGGGATGCTTTAAGCGCACTAACTGGCCAGTTCTGGGAGATGGAGCAAATCTTTATACAAACTTGGACATCTTTAATCTTATTATCATTTTTTGGTTTGATATGATTATGCCAAGTAAAGAAATAACTGTCTATCCCAATAACATTCCTTGGGTAAACAAAAAAACTTAAAAATGTGCCCAATGAAAAATGTAGAATCATACAAAATGGAGATCGTGCTCAGTTAGAATTAATATGGAAACACTTAATAAGGAAATATCGGATTCTAAAGGAGCTTACAAGGAAACGTTTGAGCGGATATTTAGAACATATCTTGTGAAAGATGCTTGGAAGGATTACAAACATTATGTAGTTATGATGAGAAACTGAATGTGCCTGTGCCAGAGAACATTGATACATATGTGAATGATATAAATTCATTTCATGCAATATTTGAAAGAGATGACTTTAGTGAAGAGTGCGGTAATGTTGTATCAATTACACGAGATAGAAATGATGAAAGACTCACTCCTTATATCGCACGAAAATGTATTGCAATCCCTGAAGCGTATTAGGCCTGGAAATATAACGGGACCAGTTGATGTGCTAGCCTAAGCGCTACAGTGTTGTGCTGAACAATTGCACCACCCATACTTCAGCAACTATTTCAGGACTCACTAGACCAAGGGGTAGCGCCGGACATATGAAAATTATTAGAAATAAAATCAATTGCCAAATCTCATTATGTCTTGAAGACATAATCAGAAACTAATTTTGTAATAGCATAGATGATTTTAGAGATTACAGTAGTTTGCGTAATTGTAAAAATAGTAGTGCGCAAATTTGACTTTTGTGAATGAGATTAGCAAACATTTAGACATAAATAACTGAAAAGCTAGAATCTTATACATTGATTATTGCTCTTCTTTTAATGCAATTCAGCCACGTATCTCGTTAAATCAATTATTAGTGATGGACATAAAGTGTAATTTACTGATGTGGATCTTCAGCTTTTTAACACAGAGGCCATAGTATACCAAGATAGAACACGCTGAGTCCAACATAAATTCTATCAGTACAGGTGAACCCTAGGGATGCGTTATGTCCCCCACTTTGTTCAGTTTGTATACTGATGACTGTAGAAGTGTTTTTAACGACTACACTCTTTTAAAATATGCTGATGATACAGTCATCAGAGGAAAAATTGTGCATGACAATTGTAATGATTATATTGCAGAGGTTAGTTGCTTTGTTGAATGGTATAAAACAACTTATTTGCGATTGAATGTAAAGAAAACTAAAAAGATGATAATAGATTTCAGGACAAAAAAACTACATGTACCATGTATAATTGAAGATGAAAATGTAGAGAGTGAGTCAGTAAAAGTATCTAGGCTTTATCATAGATGATCAGATAAAAAGTTATGCAAACACTGACGTGGTGTATAAAAAATGTAATCAAAGATTGTACTTTATACTTCTTAAATAGTTTATATACAGACAACGCAATAATTAATCTCTTTATAGGTCAACTATAGAATCAATTTTATGTTTTTCAATTACTGCCTGGTATGGCAAGTTGAACAGTAAAGATAAAAATAAACCTAAGAAAATTGTTAAGAAAGATTGGGTGCAAGCACTAAAACAGATATGTTATATCAGGGACGTTCACTGAAGCAGGTGGAGAAGACCATGCAAGATGCGACCCATCATCCTCTACACCAACACTATGTACTTCTAAGGTCAGGAAAAAGTCTGTCTCTGCATATACAACGCACCGATAGATTGAGGAAATCATTTGTACCAAAAAACATTCTATTGTTTAACCATCTAAAGACACTATAACTCCTCTGATATAACTTCTGAGTGCAATAGACATGTGGTAATTCTATGATATTACATAATTCTATTTTATAATTCTTATACTTTTTAACCTTGAATTGAGCTTCCGGCTGTAAGGAATTTCATTTTGCATCATGTATGCAATTTGACGATAAAGAGATCTTATCTTCTCTTATCTTATCTTACATATGCAGTACCAGGGTTGTTCAGCTTAATCGTCCATTCCCTGTCTCACGAACCACTCTACAGTTTCATTCTACCTTTCTTTTCCATTTGCTGGGTGCAATAAAGATTTACGCTAAAATTTAGCAGAAGTTCTTAATAAATGCCAACTGGATAATGAAATAATAATTCATCTTTTTGTCTAGAATCCAGCAAGAGTAACTTCGTACGTAAGATGTTTTCCGCGGTATATTCTAAAATCATATTCATTATTAGGATTAATGGTTCGATGCAAGTTATCGGGTCAGTATATCATTCATATTGCTGTAAACCATGTTTGATGTTCTCTCAAGACTTTATCTGTATCAGCTTTCATATCATCCAGTAGAATCAGACCCAGCACCTTATCCAACACATGTAAATAACTGTTTAGTTCTTCACAAAATGTTACATATACTCAAGTTAACTTTGTGTGACATGATTATTTCATATTTCTGATCAGAATGGTAAGTCATGATATCCAAGATAGTATACATAAATATCTTTGTATTGTAATTATTATCAATTATATTATTCTTTATTGTTATCATAAACATAAGTAGAGCTCACCAAACTTGAAAGTCACGTAGAAATGGAACCCGTAATGGCAACCTGAAATAGATTACATGAGTTACACAGGACAGTAACAAAAACAACAAAGCACAACAACCACTTTTGAACATAACTTTCTTTTGACGTGAAATTGTTGTCAATAAATTTAGATATTGTCACATATGCTCCTGGCGTCGATCTGTTATCACATCAGCCTCAAATCATTATCATATTTTTCAGCAAAATATATCCCGAGCGAGAATAACAATAGCGCGTCGTATACGTGTGGTGAATCCAGATGGCTCTCTTGTTGTCCGTTGGTCATGTAACTATGTTTTGTTATCACCATACTTGAAATATCAGTAATGTGGATTATTGTTTTCCTTATCTATTTACTCTGGATACTACTCTTTAGTTGATTCATAATAGATTACATACATATTGCTAATTCCACCGTAGTGCAACAACCAAACGTTATGACAAATGTTTTTTACGGAGCGAGAATATCACTCAGTGAATCCAGTATACAATATGAAGCCGTGATGATCCTCAGATATGAACTTAATGGCAAGTGATCGTCCGTTAAAGCATTCAACAAGATGTTACTTTTGTAGAAATTCGGGTAAAAGGAAGCGACGAAAAGTTTCGGGAACAGCTTCTGGTGAGTAATGATAACGCTCTGGCACATACACGAGTTCATATCCAAAACTTCTGCTTTAAGGAACTGGACGCTTAGAAGAGTCACTGCCTGATTGATTGGTCCGATACACTCTCTCGCCTGCCCCAAACTGGTTGATCATAGAGCATCATTTCTGCCGCCCAAGCAAAATTACCCACTACGGTGTACTTGCTTCATTTAACTGCATCATGGGCTGCTTCTAAAGTTTTCCTCGTCCTCTTCTTTACTCCTTGGTGTAGCTTTGTCATCCTGTTTCTGTCAGACACCACCGCACCACAAATGCTTTGGTGGTACCTATGGAGGAGAATGGACACTTGCCAAGATGGGAGATGCGAAGATTCTACGCCATGGAGTAGATAAGAGGACGAGGAAGACATTAGAAGCACATGATGCAGTTAAAAGAAACAATAACACCAAAGCGGGTAACTTCACTTGGAGGAAAACGACGGCAGAATTAGTGCTCTATGATTGGCAAGTTTGCGGATGGCGAGTCCGAATATTGGACCAATCAGGGAGCGATTCTTCTAAGCATCCAGTTCCTTGATCCACCAGTTTGGGATGTAAACTTGTCTACCTGCCAGGATGTGCCATTATTCTCCGGAAGACGTTGGCAAACCTAGTTGAAAAGAATAGGTTCCATTCCTTTGCTTTTAGTTTTCATTTCCATCTTCTATTTGTCTCTATGGATGACTTATTATATATTACTTACGGATAGAAAATTTCCTTATTTATTGCCGTCTTAGAGAATTAATTGGTAATATAACAGCCCGAGGATAAAGAATTGTATATAATCTTAGTGCAAATTCATGGTAGTGTATTGCTATAGTTCTCAGGATTATATCTTAAGGGCTAATGTAAAGCAAAGTTTTAAGATCCTCTAGATTCTGGCACTATAATTGACTATAATAGATATGTAAAATGATTTTATATATTGTCATGATTATTTCTGCTTTTTCCATGAAATCCCTTTCTTATCATTTTACAATAAAAAAACAAAAAAATCTACAGAACTTAGCAGAAAGCTGTTTGTAGGTCTGAATTATTTGTTTAGTGTTCTAGGTGTGAATGGAACCATAAAAAAAATAAACAAATACCCACAAATATGAACAAAACATCTACGAACTCATACACAACTCATAAACAGGCAGGACGCCACGAGTATATTCTCTCCACGTATTACAGGAATACGTTGTAAAGTAGGAGGGCGTTCCATGGTATACTTGTGTTGCTTGCAGGGTAACATAAGTGAAATAAGTACGTGAAGAAATATTGCATGGAAATTATATAAAGAAGAACTAAACTAAGTCATGGCTTAAAATGAAATTTTAAAGTTTGGAGGTGGACTAACTTCAAAAGCAGAAAAATTTTATGAAGAGGAAATCTTAAGCGAAATCCAGACTGCAAATGTTGTTGTTGTTGTTAGTGCTGTTTTTGTTGATTTGTCTTTAAACTCTTTACAACTTGAGCGGTGAAGAACAACTACACAAAGTTTTATGAGTATGTGATTCAAACTTTTGAATGTATTACCAATGATTAAGCTGCAGATGAAGGTGCGACTCCCAACGACGAGTGGGCGGAGGAGGACCACGTCCAGCCGAGTGATCGTGACGTGTCTGCTATGATACGCAGGCGACACAAACATTAGTAATGCCGCCTCATGTTACAGCAGACGCGGCGCAAGACCTCAACCCCAGACTCGAAGTGGAGGATAGAGGAAGATGTATAGTGATGCCCCTGGAGATCGTAATTCTTTACGGCTAATAGACCTACTAAATGAGGAAAACAGAGGGTGACTGTTTATGGGAGTGACATTTATGAACTGGGCAGAGGAATATCCGCACAGGCCATGGTCGGTATCCCCTTCCCCCTTGGCCCCTCTACTGTCATACTGTTTACAATTTGTATCATTATTATAGAGAATAAGAACCCAAATATTACCTGGGTCTTGGGCTTCACTAATCCCTGATCTGGTCTGACTGAGAGATTCAGTAGACCTTCATGTGAGACTATTTCCCTTAGATCTAAAACTGAATCTCACTACAAAAAAAGTAGTTACTTTAGACCAGAAGTACACCGAGCGTAATGACAAGAAGTAACACAGAAGTGTAATGCTATACAGAAGGGTGCTCTTGACTAAGACCGAGCAACTCGAGGCTCCTGATTCCTAATATGGCTCTGCTCGTATAGGGTTGAACCTAAGTGTTCCCCTCAACATGAGGGAACCAGTGTGTAGCTCGGCGTGACAAGATATGCTACGGTTGTAGAAATTACTGAATGAGACGTTGGAAACTTCCGAGGACCCAAGGCCAGGGGATACATGATATTGTCTAGTGAGAAGATAAAGTGGGTGGTATTGAAAGTGGCACAAGGAAGGCTATGCGCCACCAAATTGAACTGAAGGAGGTATTAGGGGAAAAATTATGAACATGAGAAATCTTGAGATATATGAAGAGAGCAAATTTGAAGGATTGTGCTTGAAGGCGGCCAGAAAAGGAATTAATCGGCTGGTAAACGTGACTGGGACGATAGAAATGTTACTGTGGAAAAAAATAGTTCACTCAGAAACACGCACAGGAGACTCTTGAATCTGATGAGAAAATGAAAAAGAAAATAGGAATACTTATGATAGAACATGACAAGATACTTGCAAGAAATGAAGAAAAAGATATAGAGAATGGCACAAAGGATGTCATGCGCCTGCAAATTAAATTCATCGAGATTATGAAGGGAAAATTGTGAATAAAAGAAATCTTAGGATATATGACAAAAATGAAATTGAAGAATTTCTGTTAGCGATCAGAAAAGCACTATAGAGATGTTACAGTGAAAATGTAATTGACTCAGAAACACGAACAGAAATTCTTTAACCTAATTAAGGAATTAGGATAATAGATAGGAAAACGTATGGAGAAAGACACGATAAGATATTCGTAAGAAATGATATATAAGATACAGAACATGAAATTCATAAGGAAATACCTATTACCAACCGGGAATTACTTATGAGGAAAAGTCACCAGGGACGAGTCTTGGAGACCAAAATGTACAACTACAAAGTACACCAATGGAAACAGACGAGGGACAAATACAACTACAAAGTACACCAATGGAAACAGAATACATGTAACTTGAAAAAGAAATAGTTCTCACATTTAATGATAAATGCAAAGGTAGAATTAGTAAAAACAAATCACGAATGAGGACTGCAGAAACTTATCATAGGTATGGTCAAATGTCTAATGCTTCATGATGACAAATTGCCTTGCACTATATGTTGGCTCATCGTTGATATACATACAGAACAAATTACTGTATATTTCGTTACCTCCTAAGTAAGGGATTGGATGGCAGCTTCATCATTGAGGGGTTGTTACTCATGCATTTCAGGGTTAACGTAGTATATAATGTTCTATATTGATATCGTTTTAACATGATGTTACAGTTTTGTATATATACCACGATGATTGTCTGGAAACACTAAAACTGTATGATCTATCCGGCTACTTTGGTGTGCTTCAGCGTCAGCAACACTTGTAGTTTACAGCTTCAGGCGACCGGTGTTGAGGGAGGCAGCTATGCCTCTAACAACGTTCTTATCTATATTTTCTTCTTCGTGGTTTACGCTCACTGAGTGATA